>NW_005842647.1:139046-163091 GCF_000455745.1 Alligator sinensis | reverse complement strand
ACTGGTTGCGCTCAGGGGCCCCACACCTCTGGGGTCCCTAGGAGGCCTCCTCCACCCCCTACAGCCTCACCCAAGCCTCCGGTGTAAGTGACGCTCTTGCTGGCGTCTGCTGCGCCCGTCCTGGGCTGCTCACCCAATATGGCGCTCCCCCTCTTCGGGGCTCGCCGCATACAACCCGGGGGCTGTTCCCCACCCGCAACCTACTGGTTGCGCTCAGGGGCCCCACACCTCTGGGGTCCCTATGAGGCCTCCTCCAACCCCTACAGCCTCACCCAAGCCTCCGGTCTGATATGCAAGCCTGAACATAAACTAGAGCCTCCTAGCTAAACCATAGTGCCCCATCCTCTCAGGGCTATAGTGAGCTGTACTTGCAAGTCAGGCCTCTCGCTATATCTCGGCCGAGGGAGCTCCTGCCTCTCCGGCTGCTGGCAGGAAACTGCCAGCCTGCTCTCCGCCCTGGGCTTTATAAGGGCCAGGCCCTGCCTCCTACAGGCAGCTGGCTCCCCTTAGCTGCCCCGGCAACCCGCAGCTGGGCTCGTTACCCTGGCGACACTCAGCTGGGCTCGTTATGACCTGCCAGGGTGCTCTCTCCCTGGCAGTTTCTACTCCCTAGGAGCAGAGCTCCAAGGTGCTCTGCGACAACATCCTGTTCCTGTTTGCCCACCCCTGTAACCTATCCAGATCCTTCTGCAATCTCTCTCTCCCTGCTAGCGTGCTCACCTCCCCCCAAATTTTGGTGTCATCAGCGAATTTAAACAGGTTGCTTTCCACCCCAACATCAAGATCGCTGATGAAGAAATTGAACAGCGCAGGCCCCAGGACCGAGCCCTGGGGGACTCCACTACCCCCCTCCCCCCAAGTCGAGTATGATCCATCCACCACCACCCTCTGAGTGCGACCCTTCAGCCAATCTGCAATCCATCTGACTGTATAGGCATCTATGCCACAGTCGCCTAGTTTATTAATTTAATTTAAAGTGTTACATCAACTGCATAATTTATTTCTGAAAATGAGCCAGTCATGCCCTTTAACATGACCTTAAAGCTGGTGAACTGTCTGGATTTATCAGTAATAAATCTTGTTCAACCAAAAATCTCAAAGCCTCTTACAAAAGAGGTAAGTGTTGCTATCTTCATTTTATAGATGGTGAAATAGAGGCATGGGACCACAAAGAGTTTTGCTTATGGTCGCTTAACCTGTAGGGCAGGATCAGGAATTCAACCTGTATGTCTCGAAGCCTAGTGCAGTGCTCAGTCAATTACAGAACACAGCTTTCATTACTGTGAGATTTCACTGGCATCTACTACTCTATAAGAACTAGTCATATTTGACAGCGATAGAAGAATAGGTGCAGACCTACAAATACAGGCAGAAAAATGGTGTTCATCTTTCAACACTATTGACAAGAAGTATCAGTGAAAATAGTTGCTACTAGCTGCTAATAGGCCCAGCTAATTAGCAAACACAGCAAAACAAGTTTGTTTGTTCATCAGTAAGGGGAGGACAAAAATATGGCTTTTAATGCCTCAGATGCAACCATCAGAGTAAATGGAAAACTATTTAAAGTCATTTTCGTATCTAGGGAGCGAGATGTACAGTGATGATGACGCTGTGCTAGGTGACACTAAATGCAGCAAACACCTTCCACGAACTTGAGAAGATTCAGAAAAGTGGCATGATCAGCACAGACAACAATGAACATTTTCACCACTGTCACCTGTCCTTTTTTTGTGGATCAAAATAATGCAAGTCCATGTGTATGATTGACAAGATCAACTCGTTCCAACATGAATGCCTATAGAAGATCCCCCAAATCTGTTGGAACAACATCCTTACAACATCAGAAAGTTTCAGTAGAATGCACCACTGTTAAGCCTCAAACATAGCAAAAGAGAGGGGGCAGTTAGGGCCCACTGTCAAAATACCACCAACACAATTTCTTATTCAGTTGTGACATAGACACTGGCAGGAGGGAGAATAAAGGATGACCTATTGTTATGAAGATCAGTAAAGGAAAAAACCGAGTCCCTCAATGTGATAGTCCAAAGCCTGAACAAGCCAGCACTACACCAAAATAAGTAATAGAAAAGAGTTAAACATAACTCTTGAGTAGCTACTGGTTATATCAGTGCTGTGAGGTTACCCAAGAGTTAATTCTTTCTCTCTCTCACACACACACACGTAGACACACACATACACTGGCAGGCAGGCAGTACTTTAAGACAGTCCCAGTTATTCTGGAAATGTATGAAATCCCCTGGGTCAAATACCGTTAATAAGCATTGGATAAGTGGATCATTTTGAGCACTTAAAAATACTTTAAGGGTTTAGAGACGCACCAATAAGGGTAGGTAGATTTGCACTACTGGTTTATTAAGTACCTAGACAATGAAGTGTAAATCCTACTGATAAGCACTCTTAGCCTTACAGGGTTCACAGACACTGCTGGTGGCAGGCCAGAGAGTGGACTGTTTGGAGACAGGCACACAAATCTCTAGGTTGTTAGGGGGGATGATTGGAAGTCTGACTCTGCCTTCCCTCTTACAGGAGCTGTTAGTTGTGAAGTCTGCATCTTGCTTCAGAATCCCTCTCAATCACCCTGTGATGAGGAAGTGACTCAGAGCAGTGGGATAGCACTAACAGCAGGGTCTACGCTGCTTTATAACAGCTGAGAAGCTGGTCCCATTAATTCAAAGTTGTTTCTTATCAGTGTTTAGAAAGAAAGCTTCAATCTGTTCATTAGTGATTTGGCCTGAGCAGTAAATGCAGGGGCCCAGAGCCTTGCTGTGATAGTTTTTGTCCTTGTTATCTTGTTTCAGCCCAAAAAGGACACAGAGGAGGTATTTAGGGTTGACCTTGGTGGAATAAGAATGAACAGTGCCCTTTTTTTGTTATTTTTCCTTCTCTTGAGAGAGAATAGGATACTTACTGAGCAGTCCTTGCAAATGTTTACCTCTATTACTATGCATGTAGGTACAGTGTATATATAACTGTAAAGAATAAAAAGCGAACTGAATCAACAGCAAGTATAAAAACCAATCTTACATCATAGTTTCTCGGATAGGACCGGTTCAGATGGTTCCTGCCTGTGTTAGATGCTGAACATTTCAGAGCCGAATTCCTTTGTCTTGCCTCTGAAAGCATCCACACTTCATTCCTCATCAACAGTTTCAACATCCCTATTCTGAATCTCTTAAATGTGATGTATACACATGCTTCTCCCTCTCTCCATAAGAGAGGAGCAAACTCAAAAGGTTTGGAGTTTAGGTGGAGTTCAGTTTAAGCTGGAGGGGCCAGAGCTCACAGGCTGACTTCAGTATTTACATGCTGGGAGTTTAGATCTGGACCCAATCTCTACCAGTTTCTGGGTGATTTTGTAGGGGGGATTTGGGGAAAAATATGGTTTTCAAAACTAACTGTTGCAAGAATCTAGGCACACTCAAGTACACAGCTGACTCGTGCCTATGTAATACCCAAGATTTCTGACAAGCCAGGATTTAACATGCATTGATTTTCATATATGGAAGCCAAATGCAAATATGGAAGCCACATACAAATCTGTGTGCATATTTGAAAATTCAGGCCCCAAACCCTTCTTTTATTGAACTAATTTTACAAAACATGGGAAGTGCATTTTGAAAACACAACAAAGGGATGTTGTCCTAACTTCTGTTCTGTAGTAAATACTTATGTATTTCTAAGTATAAATCCTTATTGTAAACCACTCAGTCAGCAAAATTGGCTAAAAAAAATCTCTCAATCAGACCTTTTCATGAGATTTCTGACACTTCCTGCTTTGGCTATGCCAAAAGTATCATAAGACTGGTGCTTCTCTAGGAAATTCAGCACTTTTGCTTCCAGCTTCAAACAAAATAATGAACAAGTACAAAGAAGCTGGAGAATTGGAAATCAATGAAGGAAAAATTCAACGTACCACACACTTTTTAGCCCCTCAAAGAAAAAAAATAGGTCTTTGATTTGAAGTTAGATATTTGTGTGAAGGCGCAGGTCTATTCTTGTTTTATTTCACAGTTACATCACTCTTACCCTATTTTATTTAAATCATTTCACACATTTCTATGTAGATATCCATTTGTGTATAAACAGCTCAGTACTTGCACCATTGAACTACACTGGAAGGAAGGACAGACAGTCCAATGGTTAGTGGCTTACCCTGATACAGAAGGCAGAGACTCATTTTTCTGTGTCCTACTTTATACTTTCTCTGTAACCTTGGGGAAGTCATTTAAGTGCAGATTTGGTATTTAGGTGCCTGAACAACTGTGATGACTTTTGCCTGACTTTCTCTACCTCATATAGCTGGAGATAATAGTGCTTATCTACCTTACAGTATGACATGGGAATCAATAGGCCTGTGTGAAGCGGCTAGTATTCGCTTCGGACTCGGATTTGGCCGATTCGAGAGACAGTGATTTGATTTGGTGATTCGAAACACTGTCCCAATTCGATTTGGCTGAATCTCCGAATCAGCCAGGCCCATCCCCTGCCCCTCTCCCAGCCCAGAAATGGCTGCCCTGCCCGCCCCAGCTCCTGGCTCTTTGGGGAAAAAAGCCCCGACTCAGTGGCTGCTGCCAAGCGGGGGGTGATCCCCGCTGCCCCACACAGCATGGGGGGCTCTGCACAAGCTCCCCGGCCCCTCCCTCTCTCCGCCAGCCCGCCCCCCACTGGTGTCCTGCCCAGGGCAGCTCCAGCCCTTTAAGAAAAAAAACACAAAAAACCCCCCTGGACTCACTACTCCTGCTGGCCGGGGCAGTGGGGAGGTGATCACCGCTGCCCCCCATTGCCCCATACCACATGGGGGGCTCTTCCACAGCTCCCCCACCACTGAAGCCCAAAGGCCGCTGCAGGAGCGGTGAGTCCCAGGGCTTTTCTCCGGGGGGAGGTTTCTTAAAAGGCTGAAGCTAGCCTGGGCAGGGCACCTGTGGGGGGCTGGGGGAGCAGAAGGGGTCAGGGGGCTCACACAGAGACTTCCATGCAGTGTGGGGCAGTAGGGGACAGCGGGCATCACCTCCCGCCCAGCAGCACCCGCTGAGCACTGGGGGTTTTTAAGTACCAAGCTGGGGCAGGTGGGGGCAGCCATGGGGGAGCAGGGGGAGTCAGGGGGGCTGGCAGGGGTCCCCCCATGGGGATCTTTTCTGAAGATTCAGTGAGCTTGGAATTGATACGGACAGTTTAATTGGTCCCCTGATTCGATTCGGATTTGGAGATTCAGCCACAGAATCAGGCCAAATCTCCTCCGAATTGAATCACCACCCGAAGCTTCGCACAGCCCTAAGAATCAGTACACTAAAAGTTACGAGGCACTCATATCCTGTAGTAGGGGGCCATATATAACTTAGAAGTGGTGCAGAAAGAAGATCCCCCTCTCGTGGCCAGTAGCTGGATCTGTAATATATGACTTGCCTCTCTGGTAAAGTACAAGCGGTAAAACCAACTGTCACCCTTTTAAAAATGATGCCACTGAAGAATAGTAATGCACAATTGTGTGTGTTAAATACACAGTACCTAAAGCAATTCCACCTAACAAACAGATCAAGTATATGGATTTCCTAGAAAACACATACTAGTTATTTTCAGGACATGAAGATCTTAAATAAAACTTCCAAATATGGTATCCTAATGTAATTGCACTAAGTGGTGTAGTGATTTGTTCTTCGTCCAAAATTTAATGAAGTCAAGACCTACGTCCTTAGGACATGTTTTATTTTAAACATGTATAAAGTCTGATTAACTTTAATGCAACTGCTTGTGGCTTAGTGCCTTGCTGGTTTTCAAGTTCCAGAGATTTGGGGCATAATTCTGACCTCAGATTGGCAATAAACCAAGTTAATTCTATAAGGAAGTTTAGAAGAAAGCTTTTAACCCTTAAAGCAGTGAGGCTTTGGAAAACCTTCCATCTAGAGCTATGCATGCAACAAACTTAACTACAGTTTAGATAGACCTTGATAAGTTATGAAAAGATTATATGGCACAGTTGCCTGTGGTACCAGGGGACTGGCCCTGATGTCTGAGAGATCCCTTCCATGCTTATGTTCCTGAATAAGAATATCTAACTCACTGTTATTTACAGCCTGTGAAGAAGCTTGAGAGAAATTGCAGCACCTGTAAAAAATATCGGCAAAAAAATCATGAAGAATGAAAAGAACTGCCTTGATTTTTTTACGTTTCTATCTCCACCCCGCTTTGTTGCATCCCCTTTTGTAGACCATTAGTTGGTTGTTTCTACATTACACTTTTCCACTTGTACAGATGTTCCAATTGAAGCACTAATGCAGGCAGAGGTGAAGGTGGTCCTCAGGTTAGCCACCTCTCTGCTCAAAGACAGTAAGGAACTCATAAAGCTCTATATCTGGTCTAATTGGTTAGAGAGGGACAAAGAGCCATGTTAGGGTACCTGCCACCTGCATGGTGGTTCATGCCTGTAATCACAGCTTGAGCTCAGGAGTTCTGGGCTGCAGTGTGCTATTCTGATTGTGTATGTGCTGTCTATGCAAGCATTGCTAATTCTGCTGGAGCTGAACAGGTGGTAGCAAGAGTGAGGAAATTTTAGAAGGGGGAAAAGTGAAGTAAAGATATTGTTCCATGCATCCTTCACTTCGTTACCCACACAAGCATCACTCATATGAAACAAACCTCCTGTTAATGGCTGTCTACATTACTGAGTGATTTATGATACCTTGTGAAAGCAACAAGTAAGCCTGTTCCTTAGAAACAATGGGCATGTTTTTCTATGTACAACTTGAAGATCTGATTTAAGAGATCCCAGTAGTATTACTGGCCTGCCCACAGGCAAGGGGCCAGGCCTAGATCTGGACATGAGGAAAGACATGAGAGCCAAAACCAAGATGCTAGACCAGAAATATATTTTTATTAATAATAATATTATGTCAGCAGCAGCACAATTCCAAAATGAAAAATATTTTTCCCTTTACACAGACAGACAGATCCATCCATAGCAGTAGCAGCAGCAGCAACAACAGTGAGAAAACTGTTCATTGAGGCACTAGTACACACAGATATCAGTGAATAAACTGAAGGCTGACTCAGATGAAGGCCTTGCATCTTCTTCCTCCTCACTGCCCCCTTGGTTTCCGCCACCCAGGATGCTGTGTTTGCAGAAGGGTTTAATCAATGACTTGTTTGCATGTTCATCCTCCAGGCCAATTTTATGAGGTCTGGGAAAATGGCACCACTGCTCCCAGAATCAGCCCCAGAACACTTACAATACACACTTATCTTTAAGTAAGTGACACAGTGGGTCTGATCCAATGTCATTCGATATCATCATAAAATTCCCCATGGGTGTCAGTGAGCACTGGATATAGGCTGAGTGGATTGCTCATGTACTAAAAGTTTAGCATGTGTTTCAACACTGGGTTCAGTCTGAGTGTCATTCAGTCCTATTGCTAAGCACCTTTAACCACAAGTGGTTCCCTTTATTCAGCCTCTTTGCATGCAGACGGGTAAGGGAAAGAGTTGGGGAAAAAATATTGAAACACTATGGTGTATTCTCTTACTTGAGTGATGTAAAATAGACAAAAGCCTCCCTGTTGAAGTGAATGGCAGGGCAGGTGCTCTTGATTTCCTGTAGGTGGGAATCAGAACAGTGAGCTCAGCTGTAGGCTTAGTTCTTCTTCCCTCCTTCTAATTATCTTATCTTGAAAGAAGGTAGCTGCCCAGATAATTGTACTTTGGGGCCAGATGTTAGAGGAGTATATCCAGCAGCTAGAAAAGCCCCAAGTGTTTGTTATTATAGTTCAGAGTTTATTATTAAGGGTCAGGTGGAAGGGCCTGATTCATAAGACTCCAGGAAGGGGAGGGGAGTTAAGTGACTACAAAAAAAGTTCCTGGGATAGAGGTGCTGTCTCCAGACTGAGAGTTCAGTTTACTCTGAGGTCTGGCTTTGAGCAGCTAATTTAAGAATGAGGATAGAGGAAACAATATTATTTTAGGAATTTACTTCTGTCTGGAGGCCAGACTCCTCATAAGCTCATGCTAGTTTAGGAACTTGGTGCAACTCAGATACTTGATCTTGCCTGCCAATTTAGCTCAGGTCAAGACCTAGAAAAAGCTCCTGAAGTTTATTCCTGCCTTAAGAAAGCATCAGGTTTCTAGGATCTAGACTTAAGTTAGGAATTCAGCCCAAACTAAGAGTTAGAGCTTTCAGGTTTCACTCAGAACATCCTCTTTCAAAAGCAGTGATGTGGGGGAGAGTAAGCAGCAAGGGCTACTTTGTGAAATTTCTATTGGAATTTCTTTAATTTAAAGGAACATGTTTCTTAAGGGATCTTAAAGTAAAATCCCTGACTCCCTATATCTTTCTTCTGCTCTTGTCCTCTTCACTTTGCTTGGGAAACCATGATCTGTAGGCCATGCAGCAAGATGTGCAGGATTTACTTGTGGGGACTGATTCCCAAGTCAGTTAGCAGTAGACAACAGGAAGGCTTCCAATGACTGGACTGAGCTATAGATCAACTCTTTGGCCTTCCATAGAAACTGATTCATCTTTAAACACATGTACCTGTTTGCAATGGTTATTGAATAGCATCCTGATTCCTACGGTGATAGGCAAGCCCTAAGAGAACAGACTGGAGCTTCTGGCCAGGACCTCAAAAAGGGCACAGTGGTAGAGAAAGAGAGCAGGTGGCCATCTTGGCCCCAGTGGGAGGAGGAGATGGCGGAGGCATAAGGGAGGAAACTAGGGTGGTTCTCATACTAGCTGATAACATTCAGTGCATCAGTTAGTGCATGAAGCTCATCCCTCACATTCTCCAGGGAGTGGTGGATCTTTTGTGGGTTATCCAGGAGCTCAATGCTGTGGGTGTATGGGTCGTATTTCACTGAGAAAGGCCGCTTAATGCATGCTGCATAGCTCCTGTAGAGAGAAATTTGTAAATACAGATGGATTGGAATTAGTACAGGTTTGAAAAACAGGAAGGACATTCTCATGAAAACACTTCCAAAATCATTTCCATTTTTCTTTTCCTTTTTCTTTTTCTTTAAGAACTTTTAATTAGGAAAAACAAATAGACCTATCCTTGCTCTACTTCTAAATTTTGTCTTTTGTAGCAGTAATGACTATCTAGTCTTGACATATTACAGAGAGATTACCATTCATTTGCATTTCATCCCAGATGAATTTGGCACTGACATTTCATTAGGTATAGGCATTACACTACTTAGCTTAAAATAAAAGTGAATATGAAATTGATCTTGACATCAGTAGGTATTTCTGTAAGTTACAAAACATCGTCTTGGCATAGGGTAACATTTTCAAAAGTGCTGCAGTGTCTTTTAAGAAAGAAAGTTCCAAAGCTTGCAAGTAATTTAGGAACATACATCCCATGAATTTAGGGGTTTGCCCAGAGTCTGATGAGGACTGAAAATAATAAGAAAATGCTACAAGTAAGAGTAGAAATTTAAAATATGAACAGAAGAGGCTCAAGGCTGGAGATAGGGTTTATTGGAAAAGTCCTGGGGATGCAGGGCACATTTGTTAAGTATCTCTGTATGTGAAAGCTACAGTACTTTTACTTTCAATTGGATCTAGCTACAATCATAGTTGTGGATCCTCAGCACCTTTTGAAAATCAGGCCCCAGTGGTCAATGTTCTAAAATCCAAACGTGTGAGAAACAGAGAGAAAGAGGGAAAAAAAGTGGATATGTTCTACATGGAATCTGCAGCCACTATTTAACGTCATATATTCCCTAACTAAGAGACCTGCAGCTTTTGTTAAGTCTATACTCTCCTTAACACTTCCTAATTGCTTAGGTTATGGCACCCTCTTGTGGCTATGTTAGAGACACTGAATTGCAGTGAATTTTGGGAGAGGCAAGGATTCTTTATGAGATATTTTACTGGATCAGCTGTATAGTTGGGAGAGCTGCTGGGCAAGCTTTCAGAGATCAAGTGACATTCCTTGTGTATTTCCTGAACCATCATGCCTACAACACTCTAACCCTACTACAATATGGAAGATCATACATTTTCCAAATATCTATCTTTCTCCCTCTCCTACTGAGGCCTTTATCAAATACAGCATTTTCATTGTTACCCAGGTTAGATTTATTAGCTCTATAAATTCTGGCTCGAGAAAGGAAAGATGGTTTGGTGGGGCACTGACAGGCAGAGGCATAGCAGTGCTGCTCCAACCACATGGTGCCCACAGCAGTGATGACTCCTGCTGTGTTGATTTGTAGCAGTGCAATCAGCCTGCCGCAGTCACCCCCACCTCCCTTATGCTACTGCTGAAAGGGTTAATGTGGGTGATTAAGAGGAGTCCAATTGCCAAAAGTGTGTTTTTTCTTGCAAATAGGGTAGGGCAGAATATATCATAAGGCATAAGATTGGAGGGGACCTTCTCAGATATCTCAGGCAACTGTGTCAGAGCATCTTTTTCAGAAACTGCTCAAACACCATCTAAAAGCTAGCTGGGTGTTTTCTGCTCCTTCCTTCCCATCGCAGTCCTCCTTGCAATTAGTAGATCATTGCAGATCCTCACAGATCTGAAGGTTATCGTTTTCCTTCTAATTTTCAGTCTAAATTTGTCCACGTCCAGTTTATAGCTGCCTAATTCACAGAAAAGCATTAGTATTACTGTACATGGCTGGAAACTGGATGGATAGCTATGTATCTGCCAGAATATAAAACTTTGAAGAACTAACTCTCTTTCTCTGCCTCTCTTCTGTGTCCGGCACAGTAGGAACTTGATCCATGACTTTGACTCCTATTAGTTAGTATAAACTGGTGATGGTTCATCATTATGATTATTATTATTGTCATGATTAGTATTTGCATTAATTACCTCATGTTCAGCTCATGTATAAATATCTAAGTGGCCTTCAGTGAACCTTTAAATAGCATCAAGTATCAGGTCTTCCAGCAGGGACAGGTATTGTAAACAATTCTCTGCGATACTATGAATTTCCAATAAATGGAGATGGATAATTAAATTATCTGTCAGCAAAGAAGCAGCTGAGTTTCTTGGAAAGGAGAGATTGGGAAGGAGTGAACCTGAACACTTGTGTCTCAGGCAAACACTGAAAGCACAGTAAAGGGTGCTGGTGTGTTAAATAGATTCATAGGTTCACTAGTGATTCAGGTGTACACATGGTAGGCTATGAGCACACTATTTACGATGAATTATTCTAGTTTCAAGAAATCCTGAATGTGTACACTGTGGGGTGCAGTGACAAGACAGATGAAGTTTTTACTATTGCTTCAGATGCATGAGATTGAACCCTGGTCTGGATTCATGACAGTGGCCAACCCTTGCAGTAAATGGATTGGGTTAGTTAGTCAAAGGCAGCTGAAAGTGGTGAACACATCATGCTCCTACATGCCACTGAACTCGCATGGTTAAGGCACATGAGGTTCTGTAGCCAGTGGGCCATTAGGCTTGGGAGAATCACTGACCTTTTGAGATGCATTGTTTAACAAACACTTATATTTCCTTTCATAATGAGAAAATAGGCAATGTCTCTCATTTTAAAAAGAAATAAAAGGATGGAGCATAAGTATTTTCTTTTGTAGAGTGTTCTGCACATCAGTTAATAGACAGACTGTCACCAGAGCAGTCTCCCACAGCACTGAAGATGACTGAAAAATTGTTGCATGTACCTCGCTGTATTACTTCAAGGCTCAGTCCTGCAAAGCATCCTATGTGTTCCTGCACTGATGTAGAGCCAAAACAGTATGAGTAGGGCCTTCCTCCCTAGAGCAGCTTGCAAGTTATCCTCAAGGCAAGGACCTGTCACTTTGTCCATAGAGTGCTATGCAAATGTAGGGTGTTTTTTTTCAATTGTTTATGCTATATTAGGACATTTAAAGTCAGAATATTTTTTTTCTTTTCTTAGTGGGAGGTAGATTCAAATGATGTTACTGAAATAGACCCAGAGAAATCTGCCTTTCTCCAGAACCTCATGTGTGCTACACCCCAACAGCAGGATATTAGATGGGCTAGTCAACCAATGAAATTTGAGACTAAGATGTTATAAGCTCTGAAAAGCATTCATTAGCTGAATACTTCTGCAAGGGTAGGTCAGATACCTAGCAACTACTGAGAGCTCGCACGAGTTTCAAATACATCACAATGTACATACCACAAGCCAATTAGTGGATTTCTCATCTAGCAAATATGGTTTGGCCTTACTTAACAAAGACCTTCATTAGGGGAGTAAAACCAAAAATTAGACTGAACTCTTATAACTGAGGCCTATTGGTTGCCTTCTCGCATAGAATTGTAGAGAAAAAAATGACCCCAAAGTCCTACAGACCCTTCAGCTGCAGCACTGTTCTTCAGCCCTTCACAGATGTATAAATGTGTATAAACAGACTTGCACTGATGAGATAACTGTTAGCAGCGTGGCAAGGGTAGGGAGTGTGACTGAAAAAAAATGAGAGTACTAGACTGGAGATTTAAGGGGAACTTTGACTCAGACCTTGGGATCTACAACCAGGCATGAGTTTTTAGTCTCTTTGCCTGCCCTCTGCAATGTCAGGCTGTCACTGATGCTAGAGGTAGGGCTACCCTCTTGGATCCTTGTGATAAAAGAACAGCTACATCTACTACATGCTTCTTAAGTCATGCAGCCTGATCTACCTTCCAACTCCTGCCACTTGCTGGATTAGTGTTCTCAAAAAGATAAAGGATCAAGTGGGTAGGTAGTTCTTCTGGACTCCTGTTTTGAGCAAAAGATTAACAGTTAGGATTCCTGGAGGTTAAACTCTGCACCTCAGTTTTCCCCGTTTAAAAAAGAAGCAAAAACTGACTTGCCTGTAGAGTCTTGTGAGGCCTAAAATTATTTTCCATAAAGTACTTTTGAGACACTATAAGTACCAAGCATTGTTCTGAATGACACAAAGCCTGTGCAGGTCCTAATATGTTTGACTGTATCAACCTAGTTTACATCTTGGCATTTCCAAGACTCTTACCTGAGTTTGGTTTTTGCATCGCTGAAGCTCTCTGATACAAAATACACTGGCTGGTAGCTCTGATCTTGGTAGGGCTGCACAGCAGCAGCATCTGGGTCGAAATCCCGGACCTCTGGTTCATCTGACAGAGAGTGCTGAACAAAGCACAAACAAAAAATTCAGAATGGAGACTATGGCTGATCCACATGAGAGTGATAGGGCAAGTGGATCGGCTAAAGAAATCAGAAGGTGAGAGGCAAGAGAAGGGGGTTCTTTACTGCACTGAGTCTGTAAACCAAGAAGGGTGGATAGGTTGAGACTTACTATTAACTCCCCATAAGAGGACAGAAGCCCAGCTCCATAGGCCTTGATTATCCCATTTTGTTTGCAGAGTCCAAACTCCACTGTGAACCAGTAGAGCTGTGAAAGGAAAAGGGAAAAAAAACCCCTCAGAAGTGACTCTTTCTCCTTCATTTTCCTTTGACCTCTGAACCTGCACATTCAGCTCAGAGCAGAGGAGCAACATCCATGTGGCTGCTAGGTGTGGACTTTAAATGAATCGGAGAGGTCACTGAGGCAGAAACCTCAGTCTGAATGTCCCTATGCTTCAGAGCAGTTTGGATCACTTTCTCCATGCTACAGCCACTGAAATAGCACCAATGACTAGCCTGAGTCCTTCTCTCAAATCCCTTTTCTGCAGCTGGACGATGGAACTGCTTGATTGTCTCCCTTCGGTAGATCTGGACTTCTTATGGTTGGTCTGTGGCTGATTTAATGGATGGTCCCAGCTCAGGAGAAAATAAAAGATTTCTAAGGTCCCTCTTAGCTCTCTAGAAAATTGTTACCAGCTCCCATTTAGTGATCTGTTTAATCCTTAAACCATCTGCTTCTGAAGGCAATTAGATCTCATAACCACTCAATTCCCTCAAGTATGCAGAAGCCACGGGGATGTTCTGGGGCAAGGAGAAACATCACTGGCTTAATGAGAGTCTTAGCCCAGCTCCTTTGTTATCTTTTTTTCTTCAGCCCCCACATTCAACATATTTCATCAGTAAATCCTGTGTTGCTGGGTAGGGCCCAATTCAGTGCCCTTTGAACTTAATGGAGAAGACTTTCGTTAACTTAACTTAACAGGCACAGAATCGGGAACCTGCTGGCTGACCTTGGTGTCTTGACTGAATCTGCATGTAATGATAACTTGCTTTATAATTACTACCCCATTCTTCCTCATTAATTAAAAGCACTGCCACCTCAAGAGGAGGAGGAACACACAGTGCTGCTAGAGTCGACTGGGATCTTTTCAGACACTTACAGTTGAAAGTTTCTCAATCTCTTCATCAGTTGCTCCCAAAGATGCAAGTCCAATATCCTGGAAAGGGAAGGAAGAAGGCTAAAGTATAAATCCAGATTGCTTCATAGTCTATTTAGATCCATTGCTAGTGACTTGGGTGTCAGCCCCACTCTCAGGCACTGCTCATTCTTTGGCCTTCTCGCACTATCCAATAGCCAGCAGTTCAGAAATTGTATGCCATCTACTGCTAGCCTCTGAAGTCAAACTATAGCAGCTTTTTTTATTGTTCCTGATGGCACCTCTTGTATAGGGAATTAAAAGGAAACAAGGAAGAAAGGTCATGGCGTTGTTTCTAGACTGGGAGAGCTCAGGAGGTCTGTTTTTTTTCTGTTGCCTTCCTGTGTGACCTTAGGCAAGTTACTTCATTTCTCAGTGCTTCATTCCCCATCTGTAAATAGGGATACTACTACCTTTCTCCCTGTCTCTTTTACTTAGATTGTAAACAGAAAGGATACCACACTTCCATTTGCAAGGCCCTTCAAGTCCTGTCCCTTTAACCTACATGTGAGGATTGTACGCTTTTAAGAGTTCAGCAGTTAGACAGAGCTCGAGAGAGGGGCTAAGTACAGACAGTCGAAAAGCATGAGGCTGAATCAATTCAATCTTTGCAGGTTAGTCTAAGCTGTATAGATTGAACTGATCAGCAAGTAAATGGACATTCACTTTTGATTCCAGAAATGTAGCCACATACCTTCAGTGGCCCAGGCCAGAAGCTGGAGGACACTAGAGCACACCTCCCTGCTTGGCTGGAGCAGACAGCCTGGGCTAGGCTAGCCTACCCACCCTGCAAGGGGAGGTTTGTGGGGGAAGTGCAAAGCATCCTGGGATGCTGGAGGACTGAGAGTTAACTTGAATCTGGAGGGGATCTGGGATGGAAGTTCAATAAACCAATTTAACCTAAATCAGTGAAGTCTGATACTGCATCCATCCAGGTTTATCTTAAGCTAGTTTCGGCCATTTTGAAAGTGGTTTATTTGCACTGAACTTCTGTTGTATTACAGTTTTTTGAACCAGTTTCCAATCACTTATACCACTCTGTGCAATTTCTGTCCCTAGCCAGAGAGTCTGATGACTGCCTGGGTGCTGGCAGCATGAATAAAGACACCTCATTGTAAAAGTGTCTTCTGTCTCAGTGAACTGAACCCACAACATGACACTACCTATCAGCCTCAATTGCTATTGAGATGCCATTTCCTGCCTCTGATCATTCCATGTGTCCAGCTTCTATTACCCACTGACTTAAATTTCCCAGCAAATACATATTTTGCTTTCTCCTTCCCTGCTGTCTTCATGAATATGAGCAGCTCTCCATAAACATCTACACAATCACCTCACCCTCCCTGCCAGCTTCTCTTCTCCCTAATTTGTACAAAAAGCCTAAAAATTAGACCATTTTCCTAGCAAGTTGACCAATAGTATCTCCTTTTCTTGTGACCCAGGCTGTTTATATACAGATTATTCCTCTTGTTTTATAGGGAGATTGTCAGCTCTATGATTCAGGGGCTATTTATTTTTGTTCCGTCTTTATGCAGTGCTTAGCACAATGGAGTCCTGGTCCATGGCTAGTGCTCCTAGACACTCTGGGAGTACAAATAAATGATGATGAGGAGGACTTAAGCAGTAAATCACATGTCAGAAATACTGAGCAAATAGTCAAAAGCTGATCTTAAAGTAAAGAGATCCCTCTCACCAGCATAGGCTGAGATTACATTATCACCACATGTTCAAGACACAATCAAATAAGTTCAAAGTTTTGTTTGGGGATGACTTGCAGAATGAGGTAGATCCATGGGGTAAATTGCATGGTATGATGGCTCTCTCCAGCTCTCATTGATAGTCCTACCACATGTTTTACTAGGTCTGGTTTAAGCAGTCAGCGTCTTTTCAGCTATGCTGCCTTCCAAACTATGTTTCTAAAAAGAGACAGAAGTCAACTAGCTCAGTAACAGCCAGTGCACGTACAAAGCTCTGTGCAGTAATTCCTTCTGGGAGCAGCTGGGGCTGGAGTTGACTTGAGTTTCCTTATAATCACTGACCCTGACTCTGCATTAGGAAGGCCTACTGTTGGGCATTCAGGACAAGGAACAACATGGCCTGTTTACCTGGGAAAATTGTGCAAATGTCTTGTCAGCCAGCATTGGTACATGCCCCAGAAGTTCATGACAACAGTCCCTTGCATGAGAAAGAAGAGAGGAAGGATTGATTAGGGATCAATAGATTTTGCACAGCAGACAAAGGAGTTAGCAGTAATGTAACTTAGTGGGGTGGGGGGGAACAGGGCACCAGCCCTGGGTGCTGATTTAGGGAGGTGCAAAAATAACAGCTGCTGCTGCTGCCCCATGTACCACTGCTGTCAGGGTACCAAACTGCCTAGGTACAATGTGAGAGCTCTGCATGGAGGAGAGTGATATATATTTTTTTAACATTGGGCAAGTACTCACGGCTCTGGGGAATGCATGGGTGAAGAGGCGTGCCGAATATACTGTGTGCACTGGAACACTCTGAAGGCCAAGCTGGCTAGGAAGTCACGTGCAGACAGGAGGCCAGCCACTGGTCGAACCTGGAACCCGGTTCTCTCTGAAATAATGCAGACAATTGCCTTTTAATAGTGAATGTTCTCTGAGCCAGGTCTCTAAGAGGTGCACCATCAGCCATTCAGCATTTAAAAAAAAGGCAGTAAAAGTACAACTGCTGTAAGTAGAGGCATTTAGTTCTACCCTGGCCAACGTGGGCTTGTTCTTGCAATAGGCAATGAATTCCCTGATGGCCCAGAAAGGACAGTAAATAGTCAGAAGTTAAAACTCCATTGAGGACAACAGGTTCCTTACAGTAATATCTCAGTGCTTGGGCTCAGTCCCATCCTACCAACCCCACATGAAGGATATGGCTTTACACTGGTTTTCATTCCCTCTGCTCCCCATGTCTATCCTTGCTCCCACACTTGTGATATACATCTGCACACAAGGGGTCCCTAAATACTACTTCAGACTCCTATCCTAGACCATAATCTGAATGAGTCACCAGTGTGCTTTTCTTGTTGTAGAAAAAGCTAACAGCCTACTGGATTATATTAACAGGAATTTTACTTGCAAATCAAGGGAAGCAATTCTTCCACTCTGTTCAGCCCTGATGAGGTTTCCCTTGGGGGACTGTGCCCAGATTTGATCCTATCTTAAGCAGGGGGTTGGACTAGATGACCTGATGTGGTCCTCCTCTTCAACCTACTTTCCTAGGATCCTTGAGGTCCATATGTCAGTGCACTAGCTTTACCTGGATTCACAGACTGTGGCATGTATTGAACACTGAACTCAGTCAGGCTCCCCAGAAGGGAATGCTCCCTTGTACTAGCTCCCATTTTGCTCTTCCTGAAGTGCACACCAGGATGCCAAATCTATTTCTCATTTTATACCATCTGCATACCTTCACAATGCCACTTACATGCTTGTTCCCCCCTCATCGGAAACTGCCTTCACCCCCAAGTTCTCCCTCTTCCATATTCACACACACCATCTTTGTATGTGTACCAGGTTATCCAGGGATGTGGAGGCCTACACAGTCCCCTGTGAGCCCATTTGTGCCCCTGGCTTGTGCTTCTCTTCTCCCTCCTTGCACACACAATACCCACCTTTCAGGAAGCAAGAGACATCTTCCAGTTGAGGGATATTGTTTTCATTGTAGCCACAGAATTTCTCCAGTAAGTAAAAGGCCTCCAGGTGCTCTTTGCAGGCGTGAGTTGGGTATAGACTCTTCAGTGTGGTGTAAACTTCCTTCCTTCAGAATGACAGGTGAAACATAAGGTGTGAATTCAGCATCTAGCCTAATTCTCCGTACCACTCATTTCATCAGAGCAGACATGATCCAGTACTCATTTTGTCATCCTTTATTTGAGAGGGGATTCCCAGGGGTTTGTCCTGGGTCTGGTATTGCTTAATATCTTCAGTAGCAATTTGGAGGATGGGACTTAGTGCACAGTTCTCAAATTTACAGTTGATACTAAGCTGGATGAAACTGTAGGCACTCTGGAGAGTATGGCTAGGATTCAGAATGACCTTGATAAACTGGAGAAGTGGTATGAAATAAATGGGATGAAATTCAACAAGAATTGTAGTAGACTGGGGAATGACCAGCTGGGCATTACAGAAAAGATAGAGGGGTCACAGCGGACCGTAAATTGAATACGAGTCAACAGTGTGCTCTTGGTGCAAAAAAAGCTGACAGCATTGTATTAACAGGAGTGTCACCTGCAAATCAAGGGAAGTGATTCTTCAGGGTTTTTTTACACTGGTGAGGCCTCACCTGAAGTACTGTGATCAGTTTTGGCCCCACACCTCAAGAAAGATGTGGATAGACTAGAAAGAGTCCCGTGGAGTGTGACACAAATTATTAGAGGCCTGGGATAGGCTGAAAGAACTAGGATTATTAGTCTGGAAATAAAAAAAAAAAAAAAAAAATGGGAGCAGCATTTGATTTATAGTCTTCAAATAGCTTAAAGGTAGTTTATATGCAGGATGGAAAGAGACTATTCTCCATGGCCACAGGGGACAGGACAAGGAGCAGTGGTCTTAAATTGCAGCAAGGGAATTTAGGTTGGCTATTAGGGATAACTTTCTCAGGTGGTTAAGCACTAAACCAGGCTACCCAGAGAGACTGTGGATTCTTCATTTTAGGACATTTTAAGAGCAGGTTAGATGGGCACTTGGTTTAGTCGGGGACAGTCCTGCCTTGATCTGGGATTAGATTAGACGACTTCCAGAAGTCACTTCCTACCTTACCGTTTGACGTGACTTTTTTTCAAGTCACTTTCCAGTGCTAATCCCAGTATATACCTCCTTCTTTTTTATGATCTGCTTATTTGTATAGATGTACTCTCCCATAACCAATGGCTGGGATTTAAAATAATGTTCCTTGAAATGGCTCATGCTTCAATTGGAAGGCACCATGAAGGATTTTGGATTAAATCAACACTCACCAAGTAGCTATTTCCTCTGCTGTGTACTCTACATGAGGGATTGGATCTCCACTGAAAGACAATCAGGGGTTAGTAAATAAAAGGAAGTGGATTGCATGCTGTGTGCTATGGTTCCCAAGGCATTAGACAGCACCCCCCCAACCCCCTTCTCCCTGACACAAGAAACCCAGAGTAAGGGATGTACTAATCAGTGGTTCTCAACCTTTTAGGGCTCAAGGCATCCCTCACTGGACTCAAGGCACCCCTCCATAACTTCTGTGAATTGAGTGGCACCTAATTTAAAAAACAGACTTTATATATTACAGTGCTTATCTTTTTTCAGTGGGGGTAAATGAGGATTTTTACCTCATTGGGCTGGCAGAGACCTGGTGGGATGAGACGTATGACTGGGAAGCGGATATCGAGGGCTATAGGCTCTACAGGAAGAATAGAGTTGGAAAGGGAGGAGGGGTGGCCCTCTACATAAAAGAGCAGTACTTCTCCCTGCAGGTCAGGTGTAATAGCAGGGAGAGATCTCTTGAGACCCTCTGGGTCAAGATACAAGGGGGTTCAGGAGAGGAAGACCAGATGGTGGGAGTCTACTACAGACCTCCCTCCCAAGAAGAAGAGAATGATCAGGCATTCTCCAAGGAATTGACTGAGGCAACCAGAACTAAGGACCCGATTTGTCATGGGTGACTTCAACTACCCTGACATTGGTCCGGAAGACCGTTTGGCCAACTCCAGAAAGCCAGCTAATTTCTTGGCAGCTATCAATGACCTGTTCCTGTCACAGGTTGTTGAAGGACCGACTAGGGGTAAAGCCACTCTGGACTTTGTGCTCACCAAAGGGGAGGACATTGTAGGGGATCTGGAGGTACTGTGGGTGACAGTGATTATGATCTGATTAGGTTCACCATCCACCGGAAGGCAAGGATCCCAAATTAGTAGAACAAAAGTCCTAGGTTTCAGAAGGGCAGACTTTGACAAACTCAGGAGGCTAGTTAGAAAGTCCCTCTGTGACCAGTGACTGGACGATTTGGAAGTTCAGCATCAGTGGTTCTTCTTCAAGGGGCCAATTGTCACTGCCCAAAAAGAAACCATTCCCACGTGATCAAAGAGTGTGAAAAGAGCCAAGAGACCTGCTTGGCTGAACAGGGACATTGAAGAACTTTTGAAAAAGAAAAAAGACATATATAATCAATGGGGAAAAAAAAAGGTTAAGCAGGTATGAGATATGGAAAGCCAAGGTAAGCATGGAGATCAAGCTGGCATGTGACATTTTCAAGTCCATTGGGCCAGATGAACTACATCCAAGAGTCCTGAAAGAACTGGCTGAACTCATAGCAGGGTCCTTGGCAAAGATACTTGAAAAGTCCTGGAACTCTGGGGTGGTCCCAGATGACTGAAAGAGGGCCAACGTGGTGCCCATCTTTGAGAAAGGGAAGGAGGGATGACCCTGAAAACTACAGACCAGTCAGGTTGCCTTTGGTCCTTGGAAAAAACTTATGAAAAAATTGTTAAAAAGGCCATCAATCACAAGCTTGCAGCTGACAGGGTATTAAGAAACAACCAGCACGGCTTTGTAGAAGGTAGATCATGCCTGACAAACCTGGTGTCCTTTTTATGACCAGGTAACTAACCAGCTGGACAAGGGTCATGAGGTAGACATTATTTACTTAGACTTCAGTAAGGCCTTTGATTCTGTCTCCCATGAAATTTTCTCAATCAAACTGGAGGGGACTGGCCTGGACCAGCTTACGGTGAGGTGAGTGGATACCTGGCTTAGAGGCCGGTCCCAGAGAGTTGTAATCGATGGGACGGCCTCATCCTGGAGGACTGTCTCCAGTGGTTTCCCACAGGGATTGGTGCTTGAACCTTTGCTTTTTAACATATTGATTAACGATTTGACTGAGGGGATGGAATGCTCTATGATTAAGTTTGCAGATAACACCAAGCTGTGGGGAAATGCGAGCACACCAGAGGATAGGGGAAAGATCCAGGACAACTAGACAGACTGGTTCTATGGGCTGATCAGAATCAGATGAGGTTCAACAAGGAAGTACCAGGTCCTTCATCTGGGTAGGAAGAACTTCAATACAACTATGATAGGCGGTAGCTCACTAGCTGGCACACCATCTAAATGAGACCTGGGGGTCACAATCAACCAGAAGATGAATATGAGCCAACAGTGCGATAAAGTTGCCAGCAGGGCAAACAGAACTCAGGCGGGCATCAGCCGATGTGTTGCCAACAGATCCAAGGAGGTGCTTCTCCCTCTCTACTCAGCATTGGTGAGGCCGCAACTGGAGTACTGTGCCCAGTTTTGGGCACTGCACTTCAAGAAGGATATGAATAAACTCGAGAGGGTGCAGAGAAGAGCCACCTGCATGATCAGGGGCCTGAAGGATAGGCCCTATGAGGAGAGACTCCGAGAGCTGGGTTTGTTCAGTCTGGGTAAGAGGAAGCTGTGAGGTGACTTGATAAACACCTACAAATATGTCAACTCTTCAGGAAGGCACCCCTTGGGAGGATGAGGGCCAATGGTTACAGACTAATAGAGGGAAGATTTAGGCTGGACATAAGGAAGAACTTCTTCTCCATAAGGGTAACTAGAATCTGGAACGCTCTGCCGGTAGAGATGCTGCAGTCACCAGCGATGGAGGTGTTCAAGAGGAGTCTGGGTAAGCACTATGTTGAGCTAGTTTGAGCTCTTTGACCTCCTGCCTGTGGTAGGGGACTGGACTTGATGATCTTACAGGTCCCTTCCAGTCCATCGATTCTATGACTCTAAAGGATTGTCCAGGCAGACACAAGCCTGAGTCTGCGCTTATCTGCTTAGCTTATCTGCTTATGTTCTCACACCTCGGGGCACACCAGGGCTCCCCAGCATTCTGGTTGAGGATTACTGATATATCCACCATACTGCATAGCATTTATTAGCTAACTCTAAACCTAACTCAGATATACTGGGAAACACACTCCTCTAACATATAGGTCATGGAGCCAATTAGTGATAAACACTTAGTATAGGGTCATAAAGCCAGTACAAGTGTTCTTGGACACACAGGGAGTATACACAACTGTAGGGTTTAATAGGAAACACCTCAAACACTGTTTTATGAAAGATTAAACAGATTATTTTTCAAATGTTTCTAGTTCCCATAGAAATTTCACTCCTTATTGAAAAACTAAATACTGAAAACCAAGGGCATTTTCAGGAGGGTTTTAAATGAGTATCTGTATGGAACAAATGCAGTACCTATAGTCAAACACATAACTCAGCATAATTTGTAAACAATGGAGGCCTCACAAGATATAAAAATTCATCATTTGTCTATAACTAGAAGTGCTAGAAGCCTTAAAAATAAACAGTAGGAATGCCTCATTTTATTTTAAAACAAACTGGAAACCATTGATCTTACTGAAATTTGGTGGATGGAGTCACATGCCTGGAATTTAACATTCACTGGATACATCTAGTGATGAAAGATGGAATAGGAAGAAGGGAAGGGAGTGGGGCTCTGTATTAAAGTCACTGTTAGCCACCTGTTAAGTTACTGATAGTTCAAAAGGGCAGGACTTGGAGTGCTATAGGCCAGTGTTTTAACTCAAACTATCAGAAGGGGCACTATTGTGCAGCTTGTGACTGGCCACTAAATCAGACAAAGGAAGCAAGATAAGTTACCTTAAGCAGGATATAAAAAAAAATCACAAAGGATGTGAATCAAGGGAACAAGGAACTGTTGTTCACCAAATGCCAGAATACTAGAACTAAGGGGCACCCACTGAAATTAGTAGGCGACCGGTTTAAAACTACCAAGAGGAAGTACTTTTTAATGCAATGTGTGGTTATTTTGTGGAATTTGTTGCCACAGGAGGTGGTGTGGAGGCAGATAGCTCTACTAATACCTATTGAACATGAAGTTGAAGGTGCTTCCTCTGGCATCTCTTACCCCCCCTGGCATCCATTATTGGTTATTGAATTAGGGGACAGATCACTCTGGAGACATCTGATTCAATGCTCTCCCTCAACAGTGTAAGGAAGTCATACTCAACAGTATGCACCACTGCCACAGTCAGAAACAGAATACTGGGCTGAATAGGCCATTGGTCTGGCCCAGTATAGAGCTTCTTATGTTCTTACAAAGCTGCAGCTAATAGTGAAAGGTCAATCCTAGGGAGAGCAGAGGAATATTAATTAGGAGTAGGAAGGCCATATATTATCTTTGTATATGACATTGGTGTGACCAGTAGTAGAATATCATGCCCTTCTTTTGATGGTCACACTTTAGAAGGTATTTGAAAAACTGCAAAGTGTTCTGAAAGAATGACAAGAATGATTCTAGATCTGGGAAACATGGCTTATAGAGGGGAACTAAAGCTCTCAATCAATTTAACTTTTATCTTATCCAAGAGAAAGTTGAAAGATGTCTTATTTGTAGTGTGAAAATTCCTTCAGGAGAAGGAGATTTCTTATAGCAGATGGTTCTTTAATTTAGCAGAGCAAGATAAAATAAGAGACAGTTGTTGAAAGATAAAGCTAAACACATTTGGTCCATCAATGAGGACACATTTTTAACAATGAGGGTAATGAACACTTGGAACAACTTCTCTGGAGCCTGGGTGGATTCTCTAGTACTTCTAAAAGAGAGATGCTGCATCTTGGACCAACATTATGGCATTGGTTGTATAAACTGCTAGACCAGGTTCTATGGCCTGTGGTATGGTATAATCTGTGAATCTACAGATTACTGACCATGTTTTTTCAATTAGGAGGAAGGTAGGATGAACAGAGAGTAGGAGTAGGGA
>NW_005842647.1:102350-138841 GCF_000455745.1 Alligator sinensis | reverse complement strand
GAACTTGGGAAGACAGAATGGAGGAGGGAAAATGTGGACAGCAAAGGGGTAACTATGCAAAGGGGTTTTGGCACCCTGGGCAGAGATGCCCAAGAGCCAGGGGAAGGTGTGCCAAGGGGTGGAAAGTCTTATCTCCCTGCACTCAGGCTCCTGTTGCCAGTGCCACCATTTCTATGGTAGAATGTGGGATCCCTCAGAGCCACCTTTCTGGTGTCCCCTCTAGATTTGTGCCTGGGACTGGTATCCCATTCTCCCACCCCTAGTTATGCTACTGGTGGACAGAGACAGAAAATCTATGGGAGTCATTTTATGGAAGTAGTATAATGAGTTTCCAGCAGGTGGCATTGTGCTGCACAGATATTAGGAAAGTGTCTGTCTTACTGTTTGTAGTGGAAGGCAATTTCTGCTATCGTTTTCCTCCGCTGCCGGTATGCTTGGTCAGAGTATCCCTGTGACAGAAGGGAATAGAGAAACATCTTAGTTACTTACTTATCATTTCAGCCAGGAAAGTCCATTGCTGACTGGAAAAAACCTTCCAAAAGTTTGTGATAGCTTCTTTTTAACTGGGCATTTTTTTTCATTTAAAAAAAATAAAGATTATTTGTTTTGTTTGGGGATTTTGTTTTGTTATTTTGTTTGGTTTTGGGGTTCTTTTGTCTTTTAGAGATGATTTACCCCAAACAAGGGAAATCCTCTGGCCTATGTTTTAATATAAAACATCATACAGCCATTTTGCCATATAAGATATAAAGCTCTATATCAACATGCCTCCACTTAAAATAGACCTTTTAATGGGGAATTACACACACTTCCAGCCAGCAGTGACCTCTATCTGTAAGAGAGACTCCCCGCCCCCTCACCACATACACTTTGTACTTCAGGGGTAGCTCCATTTCCCATCCCAAAGTGTCAGCCCTGTACTCTTTTCCTGGAAAGTATGACAATCCCAACCCAATGTGTGCCCCCTTTATTCATCCACTAGGTCCTTCAAACCAACATAAGGCATCAGCATCCCTTCTCTGTCACCAAAGAAACCATATGAAACTGAATCTGTTTTCTTGCGGGGAGGGGGAAAAGGCAGATGTGTTTACACAAATTGCTAAAAGAGCTATGTAAGCAATGATTTTCTCTTCTACATTATGAGTAAAAGACAGAATCTCAAAAATATTAATCAGTGAAAAATGTGAAACCATTTGCTTTGTTTCAACTATTTTGATTTTTTTTTGTATTTCAGCTTTGTGTGTGTTGTTTTTTTTTTTACCATAGTTGCTTAAATTTTGAAATATAAATTGGAATTTTTCATTTCCAAAATAATGAAACAGGACAGTTCCAAATTTCAAAACTTCCCTCCCATTATCTCTAAATGATATCAATTGGAATTGGTGCTGTCCTGTGAACAGTTGAAGTTTTGTCAGACTAGCTTTTCTCCCCCAAAAGAGATCTTCCACTGAAGAATTCCTTACTGGCTTCAATAATGGGTTCTTTCCATGTTTTTGTTTCTGATAAAAGACACATGACTGAGAAGCAAAGATGTGTTCAGAGACACTAACTCACCGGGTGATCCAAATCCAAATCTGGATCAAATTTGGTTACTAAGTGGTGACACTTGTCCAATTCAGAGATTTTTCTTGGAAACCAATGAACTGTAAAAAAATAAAATAAAATTAAAAAAAAGGAGAGAGGAAACAACATAATGTACTTTACTTTGCTGGCTGTTCTGGGACTCCGAATAATCCCTCTCATACCTCTACCCCCAGCCAGGCATAATACACTGACCCCATCTCACAATTAAGTATGGCTTCTCTTCCAGCCTCCCAATATTATGCTGTTTCTTGACATAAGGAAGCAACCAGGAGTAAACTGGCTCTCACTCAAACCATCCTCCGGCCTGCAAGAGCAAAAATATATTGCCCTAATAAGGCACCTAAGATTCTACAGGACTCTCTCACTTCCTATTTCTCCTTTTGCTGAAGCTCAAGTCCTCATAAGCTAAGTAGGTGATGAGAGAACACCTTCATTTTATCATCATAATCATCTCCACCATTAGATAGGGACTGATGTCTTGGACAGGTTATTCATCTGTATCACCAGCTCAGATGACACAACAATGATCAGGTAATAGTGAATGGTTGTAATCATAAGAAATGTGAAAGGAGTTAACCGGAACCTGTTATTACTAAGGTGGTACTTGGGGACTGTGTTTATATAATCCTTTCTGTCTAACTGTAGTAAGAAGAAAGACCCCACGACTAACTGATTTCCATCATCCTCATCTCCTGCTCTTCTTTTCCCACAATCTGGTCATGTTTAGCTGGAGTTGTTCCCTATCCAGCCCAAATAGAAAGGCTGAGGAAGTATTGTATTTAAATCACTTGCTGATTCTCTTGACACCAACAGGATAGAGTTTTCACCCTATTCTTTTTAATATAGGGGTCTCAACAGTAAGCAACTAAAGTTCTCAGTATGGGGGGTTTTTTTTATAAGCTACTAGCACTACCTTCTACTTCATCTGCCTAATGGTTCTTCCATGACTTGTAACTATGTGGACTACAGAAACCTCTTGAGTTTTTAAAGCATTATTGAAGCATATTTTTATCCTAACTAGAGAGAATTCTTCTAAGAACTAATGCTTACAGACAAGCAGTTAATCACTGGCATCTTACTGATGTGGAGAGAACACCTTCCATAGGGCTCTTTATCCTCTAAATTCTTACAGTTATGGGCACCTGTAGTGATAAGTTATAATCTAGAGGCACTCTCTTATTCAGTACACTTGGAAATTGGAAGCTGGTCCCTCAGGTAGTAGCCAGTTACCTAGTTAGAGAGAATCAAAGGGTTTATATAGGATGCATCCCACTCTATCATAAATTGTGTTTCTTATGATTCTTGTAAGCCTGTGTTTATTGATCCTGATGATCACTATGGCAGCTGTGTAGAAAGGGCTTCATTTTTGGCAATTAACTTCTACTCCTGTTGTCATTTGAGCCTGGAATAATGAATCAGACCCCCCTGAAAGGGAGGAGGGAACAGAATAAAAGAGGGAATTTTGAGGCGTTTGGGCTCACTGCAGGGGTATTTTGTGTTGTTCAAATTCTTATACTGTAGCAGTCACGTGTGAACAATGAAATCCCTGTACCTCCATTTGAAATGCTCATTCCCCACATTTGACTTGAGTCTGAAAGTTCCTTACGCTTGTCTTCCTTTGTGCTCCTCACATCTTCTGACACCCTTTTGATGGAGCTGATGAAAGTGGTAAGATCAGAGCTGTGGACTTCACACCGGACAAAATACTCCAGCTCGCTGGCCCCCTCACGAGGCTTCTTGCTAGGTCTTGTCTCCAGGTGATGAATTTTTGCTTCAAAGGTCTTTAAGAGGATGGAAAGGGGAAGGAAGATCAATCAAATTACATGCAAACTTTCTGAAAAATGAAATTAAAGTGGAAAAGAAAGCCCAGAAGTACAAGGTTTGCCCAAGATGTAGGCAGCATAAGAACATAGATATATGTGGCCCTGGATACACGTGTTTCTGGATTTTTAACACCCAGAAGTCAGAGGCAAGATGCTTTTCTCTTAATTTCATGCTCTTGTTCTACAAAACTGATAGCCTTTTTGTTCCATTAATTGATCAAAAATTTTCAGCAGAAATCTGCACCTTGAAAAATGTGGTTTAGTCTAAATTCATTGGGAAAATTGCCCCCCCCCCCCCCCCAGTTCTTCAATCAGGAAAACCATTTAAAAAAATAAGTTTTTTCACTTTTAAATACTGATTTGAAATTTTAAATTTCTGATTTGCAACTTCTCAGAATTTGTGTGTGAAATTTCAATATTTTAACTGTTTTGACTATTTCATTCTACTTCAGCACAGGCAGTCATATCAAAGGGCTGAAATATTGCATTTTTCATATATTTCATAGACATGTGGGCTGGAAGGGACCTCAGGAGATCATCGAGTCCAGCCCCCTGCCCAAGTAAGTCAGCTAGGGTCAAAGGATCCCAGCAAGATAAGCATCCACATGTTTCTTGAAAGTGTCCAGAATAGGTGTTTGCACCCCTGAACATGTGCTTCTCCAGGCTGAAGAGTCCCATAGCTCGCAGCCTCTCTTCATAAGGCCTCTCTTGTCCTCGGATCATGCACTTGGCTCTCCTCTGGATTCTTTCAAGTTTCTTCACGTCCTTCCTAAATTGTGGAGCCCAGAATTGGATGCAGTAGCCCAGCTGCGGCTTTACCAAGGTGGAGTACAGTGGGAGGATGACATCCTGGGTCTTGCTCAAGATGCATCAGTAGATGCAAGCCAGAGGTATTGCACTGGTGGCTCATATTCATCTTGTGGTCAGTCATGACCCCCAAGTCTCTTTCAGTCATGGTGCTAGTGAGTGTAGCATTGCCAAGCCTATAAGTGTGATGTGGGTTTTTATTCCCAAGGTGGAGCACCTTGTATTTCTCTGTATTGAATGCCATCAGGTTTTTATCCGCCCACCTTGCAAGCCTATCGAGGTCAGCCTGGATCACCAGCCTATCCTCAAGTGTGGACACTCTTCTCCACAGTTTGGTGTTGTCAGCGAAATTGGCCAGTCCACTTTTGACACCAGTGTCCAGATCATTTATGAAGACATTAAAGAGTACAGGTCCGAGAACAGAGCCTTGGGGGACACCACTAGTCTAGTCACCAAGTGCCATGTTGATCCAGTTCCGTTAACTACCACTCTCTGGGTCTGACCTTGGAGCCAGTTCCCCAGCCATCGGACTGTGGAGTAGTCGAGGCTGCAGTTGCCCAATTTTCCCATGAGGACATCATGGGACACCAGGTCAAAGGCATTTTTTAAAGTCCAAATATGTGATATCAACCTCTTCCCTTTTGTCCAGGTGACGCATCACCTGGTCATGGAAGAAAATGATATTGGTAAAGCAAAACCTACCCGCAACAAACCCATGCTGGTTATCCCTCAGAATGTTGCCTTCTGTTCACCTGTCAAGAATGGTTTCTTTGATAATTTTTTCCAAAATCTTCCCAAGGATTGAAGTCAAACTGATTGGCCTGTAGTTTCCTGGGTCATCTTTCCTCCTTTTCTTGAAGATGGGCACCATGGGTTTGTTGCGGGTAGGTCTTGCTTGACCAATCTCGTTCCCTTCTATGACCAGGTCATGTAAGTCCTTGACTTTAGGAAAGCTGACTTTCATAAGCTCAGGAGCCTTTTTCTTGAGGCCCTGAGGTGCCATGATTTGACAGAGAGGGGAGTTCAGGACTTCTGCATTGCTGACTGACTTGCTAGCTTTTCAATGGATAGTGAAAGTGATCAACTCATGGTCACTGTCACCCAGCTTCCCTTTCCTTCCCTTTGATTCTTAGGTCACTGACTAGATCATCCCCTTTGGCCAGTACCACGTCCAACAGCACCTTGCCTCTTGTTGGCTCATAAACTTCTTGAGATAGGTAGAGCTCATCCACGCATGTAAGGAAGCTTTATGACCAATCAGATTTGGTTGAGTGCTCATCCCAAGTGATGTCTGGGTAGTTGAAGTCTCCCATGACAACCATGTACCGAGAGTGTGCAGCCTCAGCCAGTTCCCTGGCGAATTCTTGGTCGAGCACTTGTTCCTGGTTTGGAGGTCTGTAAAGAACCCTACCATTGTACCCCCTTCACTACATTCCCCTCAATTCTAACCCAAAGGGTCTCCACTTTGGCACCCAAGGAGGACATCTCAACTTGTAGGGACTTTTTTCAGACCCCTGCCCCTTTTTTCAGCATGATATGTACAGGGTATAGCCATTTATACTGGTAGTCTAGTCATAGGAGGAGTCCCACCAGGTCTCCATTATCCCTATGAAATCATAGTCATTTTTGTTTAATAGAAGAACCAGTTCCTCCTATTTATTCTCCAAACTCCTATCATTAGTGTACAGGCAAGTAAGTGTGCTGTTGGAGGCCCTAGGCTTCCTTGCACTCATGGAGAAGCTCTGTTCCTGGGCTGGAGTAGGAGTGGGTTCCCTTAAGCATCCTAACCTGCTGGTTTTCTGGTTGATACTTTGGTGAGTTTGCTCTGGTGGTTGTCCCCCCATGCCCCAGCAAGCTTAGTTGAAAGCCCAGTCAAGCAGGTCAGCCATTCTGGCTGAGAAGAGCTTCTTCCCCAGTGGAGTGAGGTGGAGGCCATCTCTTCACAACAGACCACTGCCTCTCTTTCCAAAGAGTGGACTGTGGTTGTAAAAGCCAAAGCCTTCATGGTGGCACCGGTGCCACATTCTTCTGTTTACTGCCTCGATTCATCTCTCTCTCCTCTGTCTGTGACCCATAACTGGAAGGATCGAGGACAAAACCACCCGCTCCCTCAACTCCCTGAGCTCTGCTCCCAAAGCCCTGTAAGCCACTCATGACCTGGCTGGGATTGCTCTGAGCTGTGTCATTTGTGCCCACGTGAATAAGGAGAGAAGGGTAGTGGTCAGAGGGCCAGATAAGTTTTGTGATCCTCTCGGCTACATCCCTGATACAGGCTCTCAAGAGGCATCAGACCTCCCAGGCTAAGGGGTCAGGGTGACAGATCACTCCCTCTGTCCCCCTCAAGAGGGTATCACCCACAACGACCACTCTGCATTTCATCTTAGGGATGCTAGCTGGTCATGTTTCTTCCTCACTTGCAGTAGCTGGCAGCTCTGCAAGCTCTACTGGTGCTGCAAGAGGTTTGTACCTGTTGCAGAGATCCAGGGGGGTGGTCACTCTGGTACAGTGAGCCTTGGGGCTGGAGACAACCTTTGTCCATCCCTCTGGCTGGACAGTATGAGGTGCCTCTTGGCCTCCCTGGTCCTGGCAGGTGACCTAGGTTTTCCCTCTTCTTTCCTGGGATGAAGGGCCTGGCAGTAGGAGTCAATCTCCTGTTCGCCATCCCTGATGGCACACAGCCTCTGCACCACGGTCTGGAGCTCGACTGTCTGAGATTCCAGAGACTCCAATACAGGGCAAACCTCACAAGGGGAGGTTACAATGCTCCTGATCCCATGTGCCTGGAGTCATGCCAGGCAGTCCCCACAGCTGAGAGCCAGGGGCTCCCTCTGAATGGAGGCTAGAACCATGGGTTCCAACTGGGGGGAGGCCTTGGAAGTACCAGAGGGGAGGGATCCAGCCACAGGGGGGAACCTCAGGGTGCAATGTGTCCCACCCACCATTGCACCAGTGGCGATGCATAGGAGGTGCACAGGGGTGCACGTGCACCCCCTGAGAGCACCGGTACATCCCCTGACTGGCTGCACTTGCCTCTTAGGCAATGGGCAGGGGAGGCAGGCGGGAGCACTGGTACCCCCCCTGCAAGTGCCAGTGGGGGAGTGGAGTGCCATTGCATCCCCAGAAGTGTCCGCAGCCACTTCTGGAAGTAGCTACAGTGAATGGCCATAGTGATCAGCTGTCTCGCGATTGGCCACAGGGGGACACCCCCACCCCCCTGGTAGTTGAGTGGTCACTGGGGGGCACATGTCCCCCCTGACTAAGGTGGCACCAGTCACCCATGGTCCCACCCACCAAGGGCCCCACTTACCTCCAGCAGGCTGGGGGTCATTGAGGGTCCTGTTGCGGGGTCCTGGGGCTCACGGGGGCTTTCACCCATGTGTCTCACTCCAGAGCTGTGGCCAAAGTTCAAATTTCTTTCTTTGAACAGTTGAAACTAAACTGATAAGGGGCTATGTAGTTAAGAGGTACAAACTCTCAGATTGGAGTGTGCCAACAAGTGACTACAAATAGTTTTAACAGCACACAGTTGACACTTATTTTTTTAACACTTTATACGTAAGGAGGGCCACTAGTACAACTGCAGTCTTTTCAAAGTCACCTGTGACTGCAGGTTTCAGGCAACTTTACCCAAAAGGAAATAGCACATGCCTAAAACCACTGTACCTTGCATTGTAGCTAGCTTTGAACTAGCCAACTTTGGCTGTTCCAACTATTAGCTTGAATGGAAAAGCACAAAACTCAGTGTAGCCAACAAAGCCCATCCAAGGAGCTGCCTACATACTTGGATAGTTAAAATGCTTTAGGCTTCTGCTGCTGTTGTATTTGTAGATATGAGATGCAGCTACTGCAAGGAACAATCAGCCGGCTTTCATTCACCAAAGTTTGGTGCTCTGGCCGAGGTGCTGAAATAAACAGGGTCTGTAACCTATCACCCACAAGCTGGATCCAGCTCATGAAGAGATGTTATAGGAATCAGCATCAGTAGGTGGGAAGTCACAATTGGGCCTGGGGAAGCACCATATGGCACAGGCCACTGGTGTCCCACCAGATGTGGCAGAAGCCACAGCTAGAAAAAAGGGTGGTCAGGAATAGGCCCAGGGTGCCTGGAGCCAGCAGAAGTGGCTAGAGGCTTGGGCAGATGGTCAGGAGCAGCTCAGGTGTGGGGAGGATAACTGGTCCATCTTTATATTGGAAAATCCAGTGGAGCACTGAGAAGGCAACAGGGGCTTCGCAGGAACGGTGCCCAGTCAGAGCTTTTTTTCTAAGCTCCACCTAGACAATGGGTCTTCCCACCATAGGGATCATAGATTCATAGATGTTAGGGTTGGAAGGGACCCCAATAGATCATCGAGTCCGACCCCCTGCATAGGCAGGAAAGAGTGCTGGGTTCAGATGACCAGAGCTAGATGCTGGGTCTAGATGACCCCAGCTAGATGCCTATCTAACCTCCTCTTGAAGACCCCCAGGGTAGGGGAGAGCACCACCTCCCTTGGGAGCCCGTTCCAGACCCTGGCCACTTGAACTGTGAAGAAGTTCTTCCTAATGTCCAATCTAAATCTGCTCTCTGCTAGCTTGTGGCCATTATTTCTTGTAACCCCTGGGGGTGCCTTGGTGAATAAATACTCACCAATTCCCTTCTGTGCCCCCGTGACGAACTTATAGGCAGCCACAAGGTCGCCTCTCAACCTTCTCTTGCGGAGGCTGAAAAGGTCCAGTTTCTCTAGTCTCTCCTCGTAGGGCTTGGCCTGCAAGCCCTTAACCATATGAGTGGCCCTTCTTTGGACCCTCTCCAGGTTATCCGCATCCCTCTTGAAGTGCGGCAATGGGGGTTGGTCTGTTGTCCAATCAGAATTTCTTTTCTAGGTCCCACCCAGGCATTAAGTTAACCCTATTCATTTTAGTGGTGGCGTTGACCTGTTGTCTGGCCCATCTTAGGACAAAGCTGTATTAATTTGGCCTATTGCTAGTGAGGAGCCAATGATCCATGAGAAATCATTCATGAATTGTCTTTAATATCTGAAGCAGCAAAAGGGCACAAACACCTTGAGCACATTTAACTCTTTCTCTCCCACAAACACGCACACAAATACATCTTCTCATTTTCTCTGAATTCCTGACAGCATTCACACCACAGTTACAATCCCACCAGCAAGCAGTTTTCTGTCAAACTCAGTGGTAGTCTCAGCAAAAAAATGGAGACATCTCTTTAGATAGATGTAGTACTACATCTTCCCTTTTGCCCAACCATCCATACAAGGCATCTCTACATGCTACTTTTATCTGTGCCCATTTTAGCCTGGAAGTAGTATATTCAGTCTGATCCTCACCACAGTAATAGGTTGCCGTCCAGCTTAGCCATTAAAGTAGCTCTCAAAAAACATTGTGATTGATTGATTGCTTTAGTCTTCCTTCCAATAACTTCAAACCACTGATGTGACCTATCTAATAAGTAGCACCTTTCAAATGGATTATTTAAGACCTTGTGAAATCTTAAATAACTAGAAAAGTTACTTTTTTATTTTTGGCTCCTGTTACCTTTTGTAAGCCAAAAAGAAGACAAAGGTACAATGGGAGATCAGTCAGTGGCACCCTTGCAGTTCCTGAAACAACTTTCTTATTCAGAAATATCTGGAACGTTATCTTTCCCCTATCCTTCTCTGGCCTTAAGGGAAGGGAAGGGTGCAATGCTGGGAACATAATGCTGGCAATTAAAAGAGCACCAAAGCAGTCACTTGAATAACCAGGTGGTAACTTTACTTCAGGTGGTAAACTGGAATAAGACCCCTGAAATGAAAGGTGAGTTATAGCAGCTGCAGATCGCTCACCATGGTTACTCTCTTATTAAACAGAGTGGAGATCCCCAAAAGTCAGACATCACTAGCTCAGAGACCACCGTTTTTTTCACTATCAGCACTCAAACTATGCTGGCAGTACGCACATGTAAGTGCAAATATCAGATGAAACAATATAGCTCACTTTTTTGCCTATTCTCCAGACACTTGAAGTCAATAGAAAAAGAGTAACTTAAATGGATGTTCTGTGTATACACAGTCTGAACTAGTTAACCTCTTAGTGGCTGATTTGATGTGTGAAGCATATATTCAGCACAGGAAAAATAAAGCTAGCAGTTGATGGGTTGGCTCAGATGGCTAGTAATGTCAGAGAAGTGATTCTACCTTGAGGTCATAGGTTCAAGTCAATCTTCCTATTAGTGGTGATTGACAGAGAGTAAAATAGTTGTTCAATGGCCTATGAGATTACCATCTGTCTTGCACGCAGACACTGATACTATGAAGGGCCTTTGCTTATGTATCACAAGTAAACTGGGCCTTGTCATATCTGCTCCGCATGGGGAGCAGATATAAAATAATGTCACACTAACAGGGGCCTTTCCCAATCAGTGAGAGGCAGATGCATTGAGATAGAGGAGCTACATGGAAAGTGCGTTCCATAATATACCTGCCCAGAGCTTGGCCTTTAAGGAACTCATTTGGCACTTTTCATCACAAATTAATTCACCTAGAGATAAAGTGGGAGGGGGGGAATGAATACACCCCCTTCAAAAAGAGTTCGGGCAATTTTGTGGATATTTTCTCTAAGAAAGTGAAAACTAAATCTTGCAGTCCACTTCACTGAGCAATGATCCACTCTTTTCAGAGAGAGACAGTTCTTCAGGAGAGGAAGGGATGTGATTTTTAGTCAATCAGAAGCAGTAAAATGAGAAGGAACAGATGCAATGTCACAGGTAAATTTAATTTAGGATTGTGTTTCTGAATGTACCAACCAACCACCCTATTGCATTGTTCCCTCAATAATCAATACCTTAGCATTAATTTGACAGCTCTGATTGCATTACCTATGCTTTGGCTGCATAAAACGCACACAGCAGAGTGAAACCAGCTTCCCTGCAGCCTGTTTCATGACGAAGCAAATGTCATTATGCTCGTCTGCTTTCATATCTTGCACCTACATCGCCAGAGGGATCTTGGAAATGAATGTTTCCCTGTTATAGCTTGACATGCTTATGTTTTCACTTCTCTTTTTTTCAAGTTCTCTTTGTGACAAGCTGAACTTTTTTAACACTTCAGGAGGTCTTGATTCAATGAATACATCACCTTGGAAGGAAGCAAGCGCAATCTGAATAAAAACCACCATGAGTGCTTGCTTGATTTTTATTTTGTTTTAATGTTTATATTTTTAAATCCAGTGTAAGATAGATATTCCCCAAATCTTTGAAGTGGAGAATCCTGCAAAATTTACAGAACACAAAGAGTTCAGCTTCTTGTACCAGATGAGTAGTAAACTGCATTTAAAATTTATTGCTCATGAATTCCCAAGGCTTTCTTAACAGTTGTGAACTTCCTAGGAAGAGATAGTAACTGTAATGGCAAGTGCCCAGCAGTTCTATAGTACAAATAATGCCACTGCTAGCATTAATTATAAATGTATGCATTTTTATCCTGGTTCCATCCCTTCTTGTAGAGGAGATTCACCATCACTCATGGCCGGTAAAGAACCTGAGATGTTCCATAAGTTTAGGGCATCTCCTCTGCTGTCATTTCTATTTGTGTAGTTTCTAGCGAAAACTTTTGCAGATTCAATTGATTTTTCTATCTCAGCTGTCTTTTTAGTATTGTTGTGCAGTGTTAATAGTCAGGTCCCATCCCTCCCTCCCCAGAAGTGGGTGCATCTCTCCAGTAAATAAAAGTGACAAGTGTGGTATGGAGGGCCTACTTCTCCTGCCTGTCACACCACTGTAGTTAATAGAATTAAATCTGTGTAAATGGAAGGAGATGTAGGACCAGGACTTGCAAAGTAGCTCCTTTGGGATGCAGTATGCTATATTACTATATCAGTAAATTGTTATCTTTGACTACTGGCTTAATGAATACTTACCTCCAAGTTTCCATTTGAGTGTCATAAAGATGCTATTTTTGATTGGTGGCCAGAAGGAAAACATCCAATTAATTACCATTCCCCAACACAACTGTTTATAATGATATCATAAAGAATGCAGCATTAAAAAAAAATCAATACAGCTCATTTAAAATATGTAGATCAAATTTATCCCTTGACTAAGCAGAGCTCTGTGAAGTCAATGGAAGCTGTTCCATTACACACCTATATGAAACTGGTCCTGAAAAAAAAGTCTGAAGTTCAACAAGGATGTAATTCAGAGATGGGCAAAGCCTTGAGGAAAGGGGTGAGCAAGGCATGTGAGGTAGCTATGTAGTTCACTGCAATCCTAGGCCAAGCAGCCTTTGAAAAGTGGGTGATTCATCTGCTGATACACTCTGAGTCCAGGTCTTCCATGGCTTAACATTAAGTTGAGTACCCTGGGCAACTGTCTTGCACACTGAACATTAGAGGCCATCACTAGAGTGGGGGATGAATACACATTATTTATATGTTAGGTATGCTGGCTACTAGCTCACTCTAAGCAAGCCCAGAGCCTGGTACTTGTACTTAGCTGGATAGTGCCCTGGCTGTATCTTACTCATTGGGAAACAGTGAGCTAGAGGCAATAGCAAATAAACAAGATGTTCTTCATAAGTTTAATACGTTAACTATGGAAATCGTGTTGTATCTATTTATAGCCTGAAGAATTAAAAGAGAATTCAGAGTATGGAGGCCTTAAACTCGATTTTTTTTTCCCCAGCTGAACTCTGATGAATTGGCAGATTCCCCATAACACAGTCCTAGGTTGCCCTCACTCCTGCTACACAGTGTTTGCTTATGAAAGAATGAGAGATTAGATGCTCACCTCAAAAACTTTAAATGCACGGGACAGGGAGGAAGATTTAGCTTCCTTGAGCATGAAGAAAAGATTCAATATGGCCCTTCCATCCTTCTCCTCAAAGACAATCATTTCTGTGGACTCTGCAGCATCAGTGGCTGCAGCTGCAGCCTCTCTCTCCTTCCTGGCATCTTCTATGAGGCTTTGTCGTCTACCAATGAACCTTGGAGACTGGAAAGGAGAAAAGAGTTAGAGGTAGAAGGCCTCTCCTCAAGACAACTGAGGAAGCATCAGACTTCCAGTGCCTGAATTTGATCTTAACTCCTTCACGGGCTAGCAGAGAACTGCACCTACTGGAGACAGCCAGATAACCTTGATTTGACTCCAGACTTTTTTTTTGAGCTTCTGAATGTAATGATCTTGATGTTCCACCAGTCAAGCAAACCTTTGTTCTGCATTTCTGCTGTCTATTAGCTGTCCCTGCTAATGAAGGTCCTATTTCACAATCCCACAGATTCATTTTAACTCTTTCTAATGAAGTTATATTTGTTTTTCTTTCAATCTTAAGCTGAGTGATACAGCCCTAGGCCCCTAGGATATTAGTGAAGCTTCTAGTTTATATTTTATATGCAGAAAATGTGTTGTTTCTATTTGTGATGATGCACTTCATCTGCACCCCCCTTTTCAAAATTCTAGATCTACCCTTGCTTCTAGTTATTCTTTAGTATAGAAGGCCCTGGGTCAATCACTGCTGACAAAGGGTCCATTATACTTTTACTACACCAATTTTTTTTTGTGCTGCAGTAGATTCCAGTGCAAAGAAAATATGTCAGTAAAAACCTCTTACTTATGTTCTGTTTATTCAGTGACACTTAAGGCAGGGATTTCTGAGGTAATTCTCTGTCAGTGTAAATAGACCTAGTCCCCTTGAACTAGAAATAGAACTACATCCCTTTACATCCATAGAGAACTTGGTCCATCTAACTATGCCTCCATTTTTTACAAGCAACTCTTGTTTGCTCTCAAGTGCAAAATTCTCTGTTTTGGAGCTGGGGAACTGAGGCACAGGAGTGAATAAGTAATTTGCCCAAGATTTGGAAAGGCAGGTTGTGCCAGAGTCATGAACGGAGTTTAGATCTCCCAAGCACTAGGGTAATGCTGTAACTTATTTCTTCTTATAAGTTAATAAGGAAAACTGCCAGACTGAGGTTTGTCTTGCATGGGTCTTCAAACAGGCCGGATATGCCAGTGGAGAACCACCAAAGGGTTAGTTTTGCACACGATAATTAACCAGTCACTGAATATTTTGCTACCCTACTGCGACGTATTTCAGGATTTCCTTTTACAAAGTCTTCTTTTAAAAATGTCCAGCAACTTTTATTCCAAAGTATTTATCTCACTAATCAGATTTGTGATTACTAGAAATGAGGCCAAGGGAAACTATTCAACTACAGATTTTCAATATCTCAAGGGAGAAAAAACTGGTAGTTTGGTCTGCGTCTACAATAAGTAGTTCGGGCTTGTTCAGATTCTGGTGATAGCTTGGGTCCTTCTCCTGCACTTAAATATGTCACTGCTTGTGGTTGTTAGTGTTCAAGCTCTATAAAATCTGACTTCCCCTTACTTGTTTTACCTGCCAAACTTAGAAACCCAAAATTTTCTATTTCACATTTGGATTTTTTTTTTTAACTCGCAAAGCAAAAAAAATTGTTATAAAATGAAAGTTCTCAGATTTTTTCAAAATATTCTACCGTGTAACTAAAAACAGTCTCCCAATGAGCATGGAAAGCCCAACACGCACAATGAAAAAGAAATAATTTGCAAAAAAATGCAGGAATTAAACACAAAGATCAGGAGCACAAACAAAACAAATCCAAGTGTTTCCACTTTTTCATTCGGGCTTCACTGACAAACTTTGAGCAATGAGAAAATTGTCCAATAAACTAAAGGGTTTAGGAAACATTTTGTTTGAAGAATTTTTTTAAAATATATTTTTAACTAGCCCATCTATTCTATTTACATTCTCTTAGAGACCATCCCCTAAGCATATATCCTCTCTCTCTCATTTTGGATTATTTAAAAGTCTGGACACAGCTTTGGGGCTTTACTCTGACATTTAAAACAGATGCGTGCACACACATCTAGGGATGGTGAGGTGGTTCAGAGTCATGTACCAACTTAGGAGGGGGTGCCAGAATAGTCCTCCACCCCTGTGGAGTCCACGCTCTGGCAGCAAAAACAGCTCCACAGAGTTGCCCTTGCAGCAGAAGCTGGGTGCCCTGACACTATGAGGTTGCTGTAACAGCAAGGGCTAGGGTTGGTTGGTCACATAGCGGCAGTTGCAGTAGTTGCTGCAGCAGGCATAGAATAAATATGTGTATAATGTTAAACATATTGTTTTAAGTCTTAATACAATGTTTAAAATGGAGCCAGTGCTTACTTTAAATGGTCTGCAATGAATAGGAAAAACATCCAGCACCTCAGCAGCTATCCACGATAAACAAACTCTGTAATGGTCTGAAGTTGAGCACATGCTTTACCAAAAAGGTGCCCTCTGCACTTATGTCTGAAGTTCGACAAATTTTAATTTTATCTAGGTAAAATTTTAATTTTATCCGGGAAGGAAAGAACCACACATGACGGATTTAAATCCTATATCTTGTATGTTACTGAACAGGGCTCAGATAGTATGACAGAGTGTGTGTCATATAAAAATCAGTATGGAATTAGGCAGCTGAGATCATGTCTAAACATGAATATGACCCATGTTGTTTCTATTCAGTGAGCTGTGCTACGTTTCTGTCTCAAATGTGAGCAGACATCAATATCAGTGCCCTGCTACGACTTATTATCTCGTGCTCCTCCTCTCTAGAATGGATTGTTTCACTCCTATGCAGCAGACTGTTCTAGATCAAAAGGAAATCAGTCCTCTCCTTATGAACGGCTAGTAGAAAGGACAGTGGAGTTCACCTAGTCTGGAGAGGTAAGTTACCAGGAAACTGGATTTTAGCTGGGTGGAGGGGAGAAGAGGAGGGTGTGGAGAGCATAGTTTTCCTGCCATTTCTGCTGCTAACTTGATTTTATCTGTAGGCTTCCTTTTTTTCTCATACTACCTTCATCAGTACTTTTATTGATTTATTTTGGCAGATATTATTTCATTCTCTAGAGATGTAAGCTGTAACTTAAATTCTGATTCTGATTAAATCCTAGCATAGTTTTGTTCTGACCATTTCCAAACACCTTCCCATTCAAAAGCAGTGACGGGACTGGGAGAGATTCTGGATTACAAAAATAATCTATAATAAGTTATATATTAAATAACATGCTGCACTGAGATAAGATGCACCTTAAATAATTGGTCAAAGGCAGCGCAGAATGTCTTGAAGGAAACAGGGTCTGTGCAGCTAACACATGTTGACAAAACTTATTTCAAGAGGTAGCGCTATTTAATGTTTCTTTTTCTTTTTAAAGACTGAACATTCACACAGGTTGTATTAGAACTTGACTGCACACCTCTACTGTAATTCCTGATAACAGCCCAGACAGACAGAGAGGGCCTTTTAAGCATTAATTTGACTGGCAATCTGAAAAATGTCAATAATTTTAAGAGTTAGCTACCTCTAGAAGTTCACTGTTTGCCAGTAGGAAAATGCCAAGGGAAGATGCAGGCCCTCCCAAGCTATTTAGTGATCATTTATTACAGAAAGTATGCGTATGTCTTTAGTCCCAAAGCCCTTTTCCCCTTCTTTCCTAGTGTGTCTCTCGGAGGCTGGGTTTGTTTACACAGTAGCTGATTTTACTAAATACAGAGGATTACACAGAAGCAAGGGAAGAGGCAGTAAGTAAAAATAAAAAGAGCAGGGGGAATAGAAGTGAAATCAGTTTATTCCCTGCAGACAATGCATGTGAAATAATTTCCATTACCACACACAGTATTCAGAAAAACAGTCCAGTGTTGGACAAAGTGGCCTTATTTGCCTTGTCCCTCCATCTCCAACATCTAAGACCCTGGGAGGTGGTAGGAAAAAGGACAATTGGAAATCTCTTGTCTGGGAGCTCCCTACGTGTAAGGCAGCCCACCAGTGACTCTGTTAAGGGCAGGGCTGGACCATCACTGCTAGGAAAAACCAAGTAAAGGTTTAGAATATATGTATTAGAGAGACATATATTCTAAGTCCTGTATTAAATCCAGATTTTCAGTACATGCTCTTTGCACATATGGAACATCCCTTCAGAAATCTACAAAAAAAGATCTTTATAATCTGCTACCTAGCTGTTTAGGACAAACTATGTAAGGTACTAATTTGCCACATGTAGTTGCTAGTCAAAGCTGTGACATGAGATTCTTTAGTGACATGACTGTGAAGCACTAAATTGTGCTATGCAGATACCACTCTCTATGACAGTCAGTCATCTAGCATAGCAGAAGACAGACCCTTTTTGACTAACTATGCATTAAAGGGTTTCACTCTAATAAGCCTTGAGTCACACTGGCTACTGTTCTTGGCAACATCAGTTGGGGTGAGATGACAAAAGTGTTCTTAACTAAAACTTCCTAAACGTCCTTAGAGCAAAGATAACAGAAGCAGTATATTTGCTGCTGACTGGAGTTTAATTTTTAAAGGTAGCTTATGGCTCAGCACAATGTTTTATCTTCACCTTCTTTAAAGTTATAGGTCATGTGGGATTATTCCACACACAGAGCTGAGAGTCATAAATCTAACTGCTGGGAGAAATGAACATGGCAATAATAATTACATAGCAACGTTTTGCAAGTTTGCTTGAATTCCCTCTGCCTTGCAGATCTGCCAGAATAAAGAGTCATGAATTTTCATTACACTGGAACAGAAGAAATCCCTTCATTTTAAACCCCTGAAAAATAGAAAACCTATGATGTGTTTAGAAGTGCACTTTTTAACCTTAATATTCTTGGCTTTAGTTCTATTCGGTGATTTAATTTAATGGGACTGTTTTATTGTACTATAATTATTACTACTTAAATGCCTATTATAATCATTACTAGCAATAATAATGATGACCTGAATGGCTTTCTCCCTCATTTCTATTTTATTTAGGGTGCATCATTATTAAGACTGGGTTTTATTGGGGTGGGGGGCTGCTAACCCCAAGTACCAAGGTCCCTGGGTGAAGGCAGTGCATTAGAAAGTAAGTTGTTACTCTGTCCACCTATCCACGGTTGTAATCCCCTGTGTGGCTTCAGTTCTGCTATAGACTTTTGGGTTTCAGGGTGGGGATGGGGGGGGGTCTCTTACCATGAGGGCCTCTGCTTGCTTGGAGTCCAACTCTGAAACCGCCCTGCGGAAGCCTTTGGCTGAAGAGGCAGAGGAGTTGGGGGTTGGCATCCTTGCTGCTACACGGGCTCTGCTCTGAGCTTTCCCTCACCTTGCCAAGCTTTTATAGGGCAAGTCTGACGTCAAGGACCCTCTCACAGGCCCCACCCCTTCAGCCTGAGGCAGAGAGAGAAGAGGAGGAGGAGGGGACGTGGAGGAAAAAACGCTTCTGTCCCATTAAATCTAATTGCTACAAAGATTGCAGCCACCCAGCTGTCACACACCAGCCATCTCTCCTTCCCCTCCTGCCCCCAAAAGCTTCTGATCTTTGTTCCTTTTTTTCTGTCTGTGTGTGTTTGCTCTTCTTGAAGGAGTTGGCTCCTCTGCCACACATATTTTAGTCTTCTCCCCACTTTCTTCTCCTCTTTGAGTTGCTCTGAAGTGGTTGCAAACTGTAGAAAGCCACAGCAAAGGGAGAAAAAAGATTGAGAACTCTCCCTCTCCCCCTTTTTGTTCTGCAGCCCTGATTTTGGGGTAGGGGGACTAAACCAACAAGAAAGCTGGGACCTTGGGCTTTTTACCTGACCCTGAACTCAGGTGCATGCCTGCTGGCATAAATCAGAAATAACTCACACCTTTGACTTCAGCAATTATTTACATAAATTGAAGATCTTGGCCTAGTATTACAAAGCTAATATCAGTGAGATGAGAATCAGGGCCTTTGAGTCAGTGGAAGGGAAAGGCATCTTGAAACATCTAACCAGGACATAATAGAAAGATCCATTGTTCCAAAGGATTCTGCTCCATTCACTGTTGTTACATCAAGCAGGCTGAATCAAAGTTCAGTGAAGCTATGACAATTTAAGTTGGCTGAGTATGTCTCTCAGGGATTTGATTCTGCCCATGTTGTACTGATGCTGTCCCCTTCTCTAGCATTAGAGCTACTGCAGCTGTACCAGAAAACTTCTTTAACATTTTAAAACACTGTATAAATGTGCTTAATGGTAAACCAGTGGGCTAGACCGTCAGCTGTGGCAAAGCATCTTAGAAACACGGTAGTCAGTGCAGCTACATTGACTTACATTAGGTGAAGTTATGTCCCAGAAATCCTGTCTCTCTCATAACATCAGGCAGCAGCATTTTAGGGTCTCTCACATAGCCTCACTGATTGTACACAGAGCCGTCACTGCAAAAGAACCATCCCCAAAGGAGAAGTGATGGTAGGTCAGCCAAAGTGGCTGGTAAAGTCTTCAGTCTCTCTGCCGAGAATGCCAAGCTGTTGTCAATGACTGCCAGTGAGGCTGGTGATTTTTCTGGCACTTGCTTTCCAAAATCTAGACTTCATAAGCAACATCCTTAAGTTGCTGTAAATTGCCACAGAAGTTATAATAATAATGACTGTCACTCGTTTTCAAGCATGACTACTACTGATACTGGAAATTAGTGTCCTCATATAAGGTTCAGGAAACTGGCCAGGGCAAGCTGGTGTCTACATTCCCTCCTACTGTTGGCCAAGGTGGTGGTGTGATGTTGTTCTGTTGCTCATTCTGCTTCCTTTGTAGCAGAGTGCCACGCTCACCTATCATGGCCCATATCCTCCCAGGACATTAAGTCCAGCCCAGCTGGCTATGTGCTGCTTAATGCAGTCCTTGTAGTGAAGTTTGGGATAGCCAATCTTCCTACTGCCTTTTTCCAATTCACTGTATAGAACTCTCTTAAGCAGTCGATTGTTGTCCATACATATGATGTGGCTGACCCAGGTCATTTGCCTCAATGCTTGCATAGCTTCCACACATAGCATGGCTGCCAGTCGTGATTTTGTCAGACCATTTAATTCCCATTATGCTGCGTAGGTGGCGCAGCAGTCGGTTAAGTTTTCTGATATGGCGATGATAAAGGGGACAGTTCTCTAATGAGTATAGGAGACAAGGGTGCCCAGCCACTCTGTAAACTTGGCATTTTGTAGATACTTTTACCCCCTTTCTTGTCCATAGTCTCTTTTTGTAGGTGATCAAAAGCTGAGGCAGCTGACTTCAAGTGTGCTGGAAGTTCTTTGTCAATGCTGGTGTCATCGGTAATTGTGCTACCTATGTAGCAAAAGGACTTGATGTTGTTTAATTGGCTGCCATTCAATTTTATTTCTGGTGGTGATGGAGGCGATTAGGTTTCTGTCAGGAGGTGGTTGGTACAGGACTTCTGTTTTCTTTACATTAACACAGAGGCCGAAAAGGGATGTAGCATTGGCAAAGGAATTCAGTAAATGCAGCAGGTCATTCTTAGAAAGGGCGACAAATGCTGAGTCATCAGCATACAGTAAATCCTTTTCTTCACTTTGTTGGGATTTGCTTTGGGCCTTGCATCAGTGGAGGCTTAGAAGTCTGCCATCAAATCATATTGTTAGGGTGACACCAGTAGCAGTAGTATGTACAGTGACTTCTAGCACACCAGCCAAGAACAAAGTAAATAATGTAGGGGTAAGCACACAGCCCTGTTTAACCCCATGAGCTACATGGTATCAGATGAGTCACCCACTGATACAGGGGCCTGCGTGTTGTCATGGGAGCAGTGTATGAGGTGAATTAGTTTGTCTGGGCAGCCAAACTTTGCAAGAAAGCACCAGAGAGCAAGGCATCCAATAGAGTTGAACACCTTACTAAAGTTGACACACGCAATGTACAGGGGCATTTGTTGTTCGGCAGCTTTCTCCTGTAAACTGGTGTAGGGCAAATAAAATATCATCATGTTGGCAGTGCTGCTTGATGAACGAAAACCACACTGGGATTCAGGGAGTATATCATCTGCAGTAACCTGGAGTCTTTTCAGCAACAGCTTACCAAGGGTTTTATCAGCGATGGAGAGGAGTGAAATATCATGAGTAGTTGCTGCAGTCGTATCTGTCTCCTTTGTGCTTGTCAATTGTTATGATTTTGGCATCTTTGAAATCCTGGACTAAAGCCTTGTTATTCCAGCAGAGATCAAATAGGTCTAGCAAGGCTTTGTGAAGTGTAGGACCACTGTATTTAAGCACTTCAGCTGGGATTTCATTGGCTCCAGCTGCCTTACTGTTTGCCATTTCCATAAGCCTTCTCCAGAGTTGGAGGACCTTTGAGTTCATACTGAACTTGTCTTTGCTCAGTTGAGTCGACTATTTGATCATTTGCACTCAATTCATGATTGAGGAGGGTCGCAAAATGTTCTTTCCATCTTTCTAATATCATACTGTGCTCATTCAGGAGGGTGGTGCTGTCAGTTGACAGGATTGGACAGGTATTGGCTGTTTGTGGTCCATAAATGGATTTTATTCAGGATTCTACTCCTGAAAAAAAAAACCTTGGGTGTTATTAGTATCAGCAGGAGCTTGTAGTTCTGTTGCTTTGTTTCTCCACCAATTGCCCTCCATTTCCCACAGCCTTTTTTGGACTTCAGATTTTGATTTCCTGAAGACTTCTGCAGCCATGAGAAAGGAGGAGTTGTCCAGTTTAAATTAGTGCATGGCTCAATGGGCCACAAGGAATGCTTGAATGTTGTTGTCATTTGCATCAAACCAGTGCCAATTTCATTGAGTTGGGACACGAAGGGCTTCTTTAGCTGTTGATTGTACTGCAGTTCGAAAGGCATCTCACCTTTTATCAATAGTTTCACTTGCTCTTGCATTGGCACATTGTAGCATAAACGGAAGTTGCTAACTGATTTCTTGCCTCTTCTGTGTGAAGTTTCAAAACATTGACACATTGGTTCGGTTTTGGAGCAACCTTCTGTCTAGGAGTGTGAATCTTGATGTTCAGTTTAGTATAGATAAGCTGGTGATCTTTAGAGCATTCTGCGCCTCGCATAGCCCTGGTAAAGTAAACATCCCTCAGGTCATTGAGATGAGTGATGATGTAGTCTAGAAGGTTGCCATCGTTTTGACCAAGGGTGCTGCCACGAGTAGAACCACTTTTCTGGCATGTTAAAGAAGGTGTTTGTAATAGCAAGGTCCAACTCTGTGCAGAGTGTTAGGAGTAATTCTCTGTTTGTGTTTAGAGACCCATGTCCAAATTTCTCCATGACTGTTCCAAGTGGTGTAGTCCAATATCTCCAGTGCATGCACTGAAGTCAACCAGTAGTAGGATTTTATCGTTGTTGGGTATGTTTTTTAGAGTGTCACTCAGCTGGCTATAGAACTGTATCTTCATTTCTTCGACAGCAAGTAGTGTTGGGGCATAGGTGCTTATTATTGCCCGAAAGTTGGTGTGGGACAATGGTATCCACAATGTCATTAATGTCATTAGAAGTTATTGGTGCTATATTGACTTATACCAGCTAAGGGTCTGGCCCAGTACAGAATATAATGATGTTTCGGTGGAACTCAGTCAGTTTGGATTCCTGTTGCTTGAGCTACATGGGTACACATGCTCTTCTTTTAACAAAAAATTACACCAATGAGTTAAGCAGCAGGTAGGGGGTTGCCATACCAGGTCTTATCAGCTCCCAGCCACCTCTGCTCCCCTGCCTCCTTCATGTGAGCTAGACCTTCACTCATATTTTGAGCACACAGTTCTTTCTTTGGCTTTAATTTAATCTATAATCCCCTCTGTGCCTCTCGGACTTCCAGTTTTCCCTCTGCTAAACACTGCATGCCTGAAATGTTGTGCATGTGTGTGGGTGTGGGTGTGAGAGAGAGAAAGAAAGAACCATACAAAAGTGAAAGGCATTTGCTGGACTTCAAAAACACTAAAAATGTTCCTAGAGCCTGTTCCTGCAGTCAGATTCTGAATTACTGCATCCATAACAGACTCAATGCAGTCCACCCGTCCTCTCAATGCATATGTGGAGCTTCCACTACCCTGGAAGATAGTTCTAGGCAGTATACTAAGGGGAAAATTGATTTAGCAAATATATTCAGGTAAGAGGCAGGGAGGAGAAGGTGGCCAGTGTTGCTATGTTACAGTACCCCCTTGTGGTTGGAAATGAAGTTCTGGAAATATTTGATACCAAGCAGAAATCAGAGCAGCCCCAAGGCTGCTTTTGATTGTGGGCAGGGGAAGTGGACACTGCCTGGCAGGAAGAGCAAAGATGGGAAAATGACATGTTGCTTGGAGAAACTGAGATCTCTCTCCCCACTCCTGTCCCCTCCCTCCCCCCCCACCCTGGACTGGGCTCTGCACTGAATATCGCTTGACCAGATCAATGGGTTGGGTTGTATGTTGTGCATTTTTTCAGCAATTGCACTGAATAAAATGATCGTCTGCCACCCATCCTGATTGATGTTATGTCCAAGAAAGTATTTAATCTGGAAACAGAATGAACTGAAGAATTCCTGTGGTTCTCTGCCCCTTCTCTGGGAGCGTGTACACACAAATGCACCTACCCATAGATATATTACAGGATGAATGAGAGAGAGACTGTTTGAAATGGTAGTATATCATTTTTTTTAAGATCCAATGTTCCAGCCATGAAGTTGAATATCTTACAACTAAATAGGAGATGGATCATATCCTTACTGTTCATCTTCCATGAAAAACAATTAATCCTTGAATTGGAAGGGGAGAAGGAAGTCCTTTGTCAATTGCAATCTGAAAATTACACCTATTTACTTCCTATGAAAATCCGTTCACCCTGTCTCAGAACCTATGTACTGTTAAACATCACCCCTTTTTCACATTTTCTATGTGATGATATGTTGAATAAATATGCCTTTCCTGGTGGTGACCTGTTTTGACTGAAGGGAAGTATCACCTCTTGGGCTCTTAATTAGTAATAACTGATCCTGGAGATTAGAGTATATTCTCTCCAGTAACATTTGAGTTGAGGTACTGATTTTGGTGTAGCCCATTATAGAAATAAGCACTAACTAGAAAGGTCAGAATGAAATTTCCTGTAGTACAAGGACTCTGGATCTGGGATGTAGGTTTATATCTCTCTCATTCAAAAGGCGCAGAATTTATCTGGAGAAACACCCACAATGCTACTCTAAATCTAACTTAAAGTGATCATGGAAACAGCTTTTTTTCCAAGATTTTTTTTATTATTATTATTTTATCCTGAGTGGTCAGAAATATGCCAAGCAGAACTTTCCTTGTAATACAGCAGGACTTCTGAATTTCGCCCAGACCACAGCCAGGAAGAGAAGAGATGCAAAAAATGGCAGGGGGTAGGGGGAGGAACAGTCATCCAAGCTGATTTATATTTCATCTGGTTGAAGAAATTTGGTTCCTATGAGGGCAGGAGAGAGAGTTCAGATCCTTCTTTATTTCCTGTACCTTTCTTCATAATAGAAAGATTAAAGATAGGAGAATAATTATATAGGAAGTGTTAAAAATAGTTCCTTCATCAAAGGAGAAACAACTGAATGTCTGAAATCCGCAGCTCCTAGAGATGATCTTGATGTATGCTTCTAAAGAAAAACACATCAAGAGAACACATTAACTGCCTCATAACATGCAATTTAGTGTGGAGGCACTGAGTAATTTATGACTGAGTTTTGAGTAAGTTAACCTTAGGAAACTATGGTTAGACTGAGTACTAGAGTGTTTTCTAATAAAAATTATTTGGAGAAACTTCAACACAGCCTTGTTGTGTTACAAAAATGGTTTTGTCACAATCAAAACTCTTTGTGAAACTGGGCCAATTTCACTAAATTGCAATAAGAAAAAAAGGAATGGGGGGTAAGGTTCAACCTGACTATATTGAAACTTACAGTCTCAATATTTTCTGAATGAAACATTTTGATTTTGTTGAAAGAAAATGGCAACAAAAGAAAACGTAATGGAGATTCTCATCAAGGAAAAATAACCCAAATATTGGGATTTTACTCTGCTTTAGAACAGCCAGATTTTGAAACCCCTTGTGAACAAGAATCTTTCAATTACACACAGCTATATTTGTAATATATTAATTGAAATAAGGAAGGTATTTTATTATATTTTTTATTTGGTAACTTACTCAGTACTGCCATATATTGACACAATAAAGCTTTAATTGGAGATTTTTTAGAAGGGAACATTGGGTATAAAGCCAGTCACCAAAAACAATTCCAGGTGTTCAAATCTGTGGTCAAGTTACTGATAGGATAGTTTTAAAATATCATTAAAGTGGACATAGGAAATTTGATATAGTACTTACTTTAAAAATACTCTGGAAGCACAAAGTATAATTTAAATGTCTCTCAAGAATACAGGTGTAACATAATCAAAGAGTATATGTAAGGAATAATCTGCAAAGTATTGGCTTTAAAGCCAGATGGCATAATCAGAAAAGTGCTTGAGAATACTGTACTGACAAACTGACTGTTTGACTATATTTTCTTTTGCCTGATTTTTCTTCTTGTTGCTTCCATGTGAAAACAGAGACTTGATTAAAGTGTATCAGTTCCTGCTACTTGTCCTATCCTAGCCAAAACTTATTTTTATCGATGATATTTTATCCTTATAAACATATAGATCTTTTCTGAGGCCTGCTAAGCTTTTGGCTTTTGTTGTATCTAGTATTAATGACTTGTGCATTGTGTGAAATAGTTCTCCAGAATTTCTACAGAGGCATCTGCAAGTTGGACCAGAGTGGAAACAGGGTAAAATCCTGGCCTACTGCAGTCAATGGAAAATCTTCCACAGAACTGCAATTTCACCAATAGTCAATAAAAACAATTCTGGATTTAAAGAAAGAAGGAAACCAAAACTTTTTTTTATCTGGCTGGAAACTAATCACTTCAACTCGTCTTTCTTTTTCCTCTGTGTTTGTTTCCTTTTTTGGTTTCCCCAATTCAAAATAATTTCTGATGTTGTCCTTTTCTGAAATTCTCAGTCCTGCTGCCAGATGCTTCTACTCTTCTTATGGTTAGCCTGCATTCAAGCACTTTGATGGATTGAAGTGGCAGAGCCCTGTAGCTTGGAGATGGGGCAGTAATAGAAGATCTTTAACATAGGATCATAGGAAAGTAGTGCTGGAAGAGACCTCATAGGGTCACCTAGTTCAGGCCCCTGCTCAAGGCAGGATCATCCCTGAATAAACCATCCCAGACAAGTGTGTCTAACCTGCTCTTGAAAACTTCCAAGGATAGCACTAATCTGAGCCTCCAGGCAGTAAGCAAGTATTGAATTAGAAGCTCCTTCTGTGTGCTACGTCTCGCAGGACTGGAGGAAAATATATTGGGGTATTGCTGACCTTTAAATACCCTCTTTTCTATTTACTAGTGCTGTAGGGAGGGTTGGTGACATGTCTCACAGGGGATGTATGTGACCTGCTAAAGATTACACTGATGAATCTTCTAGACAAGGAGGTTCAGATGCAGCTCCTAGAGACAGATCACTGCTGTTTGTTGCCTCTGCTAGGAGTGAGTAATTATAGCAGGGCAACACCTAATTATTTCTTCCAGACAAGGTCTGGTGCCTTACTTCTGTGATGCACCCATTTCCCTCTCCTGGAACTGGGTTCCCATTCCCCAGTTCTTCTTTGTAGCCTTGTAGTGTGAATTTGATACCAGCTTCTCTGCTTCCAAAATCCCCTGCTTTTTAAAAGGTTACTCTCTCCCCATACCCTTCAGTCCTAGATACAATTCAGACCAGACATAAGCAAGAGCCACAAAAGATGAAACCCTTTACTGTCTCCTAGTGGCAACTATATATATTACGGTTATGTTTGGAGGCCCCAGCTCACTGTTCTAAGCACTTGTGCTCACACACAGTAAGTGTCAGTCCCCGGTAGCTTAACTAGAGCTGGGTGACCAGGGCACGAGTCCCAGGTGCTGACTCTGAGGGTGGAGGTGCTGGAATGGAGGCAGGAGCCCCAGGGTGGCAGCAGGGGCAGAGCTCACACAGTGGGTACAAGTTACAGATGCAGAGACAAGAAGCAAGAATCTCTTTGCCAGCCTCAGTCCTCGCTTCCTTGCTGTCTGGGCTCATCCTCACACAGCCATCGTCAAACTAAGGCCTTGGCACTCAACATGCAGTTCACCAGCAGCCCTGAGAGCGTTAATTCAATAGCTGTTGGCCACACAGCAGTGGGAAAGGGAGTGTGACTGATGATGATCAGGGTGGGAGGCTCCAGCCTCTAGCACAAGCCCCTCCCTGCCCCTTGGCTCTGCCCAAAGTGCCAAAGTAGCTAGCTACACCTCTGCCAGTCCCTGACCTGAACAGTGCAAATAAATGAGGCAGACAAAGCAGGCAATTGTTCTCCCCATGGCTCTGACAAAGAACTGAGTATGGACAGATGAAATGCATGTATCATTTGAAAGCGGGGGGATGGGGGGAATGGGGGGGGACACATCTTCAGCCTCATCCACTGTGACCATTTTGTCTGTCCACTTTATCCTGCAGTAAGTAGAAGTTAAGCCACAGTAGTCTACCACTTGTTTCATTCAAGGGTTAAGATAAGAGCAGGATAAGAGCAGACAGATGAAAAAACTGCAGCAGATTAGCTGATATGTGCTCGTAAGTCCTCCCCTCATAAAATTCTGTAAAGCAGTGTAATTGTTTCATCTGCCCATGGCCTTAGGCACAGAGACATTCAGTGATTTATGGAAGCTGTTCAGGAAGTTACTGGCAGAGCCTAAACCTGAAGCTAGATCTTCTGAGACTCAGGTCAGTGTCTTACTCACCAGGGCATCCTTCTTCCTGCTTCCTCTACCTCAGTACCTGATGTTCCCTTGGGGCACTTCAGACCCTTCTCTAGTTCAGAGAGAAGTCAAACAAGATGACCAAAGAAAACAAACCCCTACCTGTTAGGAGGCAGCTCACAGCTCTGACATTTCCATCCCCTTGGTGCCTCTATATCTATGTTAATCATCTTTTCAGTATCAACTGCAATTAGTGCTGACATCAAATGTGGCTTTTATTTTCTGCGTGTGCGCCTAGTTAAACATTGGACCCCCCCAGAGCCATATCTGCCTGCAATTGCACCACCATTTGACTAAGTAATTAACATCTTAATGAAGAAAGAGGGGCCCTTAGGAAGTGTTTGAGAGGGATTAGAAAAGAAGCAAAGGCTCTTAGTCTTAATTAGCAGTTTGACTGGGCTTTTGGGCTGCAGGATCACCTCTGTGTGCCTTTGGGTATGATGTGCATATAAGGATCGTGCTGAGGATAAAGAAATTTATCTGACGTAGAAGAGGAAATGGAAAGAAGCAGCTTAGATGAACTGGTCCAAGTGCTGGGAAGTGAGTTGACTGAGCAGCTCTGATGCAATGTGCTGAAGGGTAAGGCTCAGCCAAAAGAGATTAAGGAAATGGCACGATCACACACACAGCACTATGGGTCTGTTGGATGTTCCTTTCGTTTGCTGTTAGATCCCAATTCAACAATGCTGAAGTTAAAGTCTGTTGCTTTGGTCCTTCCAGGCAGATTATTACAAAGTTGTCAAATACCAAATGAAATTAATCATCTTTGGTACAAGTCTTAGATGGAGGGACCAGTTCTTTTCAGTAGAACAACTGAGAAGGAGTGCACAGGGGTAGAGCCAGGATTTGGCATTGGGAGGTGTGAGCCAGGATTTGGCATTGGGAGCACCAACCCACCCTGCAGGGGTGGCTGAACCCTGGCTCCCAGCCTCCTCCAGCTGCCTCAAATCCCACCCCCACCATTGGTGCTGACAGACTGTGCTGTGGAAGCCTCTAGGAACTTTTTAACATCCCCAGAGCAGCTAAGAATCCCCCACCTTTCCCTCCATGCTCAGAAGCACATCTCCTCTCCCCTCCCTCCACAAATCTCTGCTGTCTACCATGCTTTCCAGGGGCAAACAAAGTTTCAGAGGTGGTTCTGTGTGCTCCAGCCCAGCTGAGCAAGGGCTGGGCTCATATGGGACAATGACAATAGCAGCAGCAATGTGTGGTGTAGGGGGGAGGGGTTCCCCCAACCTGCCTGGTTCCCCCAGGAGCAGAAATGGGGAGGGGGAAGGCCCCCCTACCCATCCCCACTGCCACTGTCCTAGCTGAGCCTAGCCCCCGTGCAGCCCAGCTGCAGTGGACAGGAGCAGCTCTGAAGATTTCCCTGCCCCTGGGACAGTAGGAAAAATAGCAGCAGCAAGGCTGGGAGCCAGGGGTGGGGAGGGGAAGGGATGTGTCTCTTAGCATGGAGGGGAAGGGAGGAGAGATTCTCACCTACTTTGCTGACTTTAAAAAGTCCCCAGAGGTTTCCATGATATAATCCATCCTGAAAGGCAGGGGGAGGAGTAGTGCAGCTACACCACTATACCCTCTCTGGATCTACCCCTGGAAGTGCAATAGAAGAAGCAGCCCCAGCTCCCCAATAGGGAATTATTACAAAGTTGTCGAATACCATATGACCTTTGGCACAAGTCTTAGATGGAGGGAACAGTTCTATTACAGAAATAGAGCCCAAAAATAGCACTGTTGGCCGTGCTGGTACTGTCCCATGCGCTGCCACTGGTCAGAGCATGAAACTTCCCTGTTACACCTGATTCCACTGCCCAGTGAAAGTCCCAAGCTGTCTAAATACAGTGCTGTAGATTGTCTTGGTCCTTACCTGAAAAGACAACACAGAGGATATTCTATGGGCCAAGAATAAGGTCAATGGCCATCAATTGAAAAGCCCCCACTTGACTTCCACTGGCTTTGGATCAAGCTTCAAATGTGTAAAGTTACATTCTGGGCAGTGCTCTGGGAATCATGCAAGCAGTTGGTCTTTTAACTCATATTTTTTAATGCCCTCTTCTGCTATGTATATAACAGCATTTCTGGATCCCCTCTCATATATTGCCCTTCCTGTAGCCCATCTAACCTTAAAAACATCCAGAGATACAAGAGTTTTCCTACCAGTGACCTTAAGCAGCATGCACAAGACCAGAAGACACCATTGAAGCACCTACACCCTGAGCCAACATCAAGTGAAGTCAATTCCTAGGGATTTCTTTGAGTTTGGTGGGGGTCTTGTTGTTGTTCAGATCCCAAATGCATGACATTCTCCTTCAGCATTAGCTGCTGGTGGTACCATATCCATTATTTTGCTCATCACTAACCACACAGGTTCATTGCTGCAGTGAATCAGTGCCCTTTTGAAAAGAGCATATCCTGTCAGTGCCTGAAAAAAACATTTTGGCTTTGTGAAGCCAGAAGCGCAATGTAAAAATTCAAGTTTTCTATGCAGATACAAAACACACACAAACTGTAACCCATACACTCATCACAATCCCACTAACTGAATTTGGGGTCACACAGGTCCTGGACTGAGAAATAGAAGTTCCTAAGGTTCCAAAAGCTGAAAAGTGAGAAATGACTTCTACCACAGCACCCTGCTATTTTAACCACTGACTGCATTGGCTGTGTAATTTCCTGACCCTGGGGCCAGGGCTTTAGGGAATATGTGTCATCTTCCTCCTGTGACTTCTACTGTTCTTTTGCAGTGGTGATGTGGTGGTGGTAACGCAGAACTCCCATCCCTTCTGTGACTTTGAATTTAGTGTGGTATCATTCTAATTTGTGTCTTTCCCCCCATGAAAATATGAGATTAGAAATAAAGCAAAAGAACCTGGTTTTCATTAGTGTTCCATAAAGGAATGGGCAGAGGTAGTTTTTATGAAACAATTTGCAGAACATGCCTATGTACAACTTCTGACTTCTGTTTGATATTGGAGACCCTATGATAGCTATATTAATCTGTGGATTCTGTTTTGAATGTGGGACTTGTCTATTTTGTGCTTTTACCTCCATTTTTGGATGACATTCTAGGGGGTGATCACTCCATGGTAATAAAGGGACAGTTGTTAGCTTTCAGATAACATTTTATAGAAATGGAAATGCTCTTGTGTAAAGGAGGCAGTTGCAGCAAGACAACTTGTACATCCTTGTAGATCTGTGATTTAGCAACAGAATGCCTGGTAAAGGAATTAGATCCCATAGTGTTGCTGACCAGAAGGTCAGCTGACAAAGGGGAACTGGATTTATAAATGAAGGTTACCTTGCCTGCCATTTCAAAGAGAAGGTAAAGAGACCAGAAGCCTGGTTGGAGAAGAAGGAGGAAACCGTGTGTAGCAAGGAGGCTGGACTGGGCATTAGACCCTTTAAAGACTGAACTAAATTCAAAGAATGCTCAAGAATAAGGAGGAAGCTGAGGCAGGGAAATGTGCATAAATGTTGTTTTGTCTAGTACTGTATATGCCTGGTACTAGCTGAAAGTCGGCAGTGATTGAACTAGAAACTTCGTTACAGAGTCTGTGTTATGTTCTTCATCCCTAGAAAGCCAAACCGCAGTACTGTACAGAATATCCAAAGAGTTGGAGCTATCTGAGAGAATGTCAGATGAAACTGGATGCTTATCTTGCTGGGATCCTATGACCCCAGCTGACTTCCTGCCCTTTGGGCGGGGGGCTGGACTCGATGATCTTCTGAGGTCCCTTCCAGCCCTGATGTCTATGAAATCTATGAAATGTGATGGGGCAACTACAATGTCTTGGTGGCTCATCATTGGGCCTTATCACTAAGGGCCACTGGACTGCAGGCTGTATGCTTCCATTTCTGTGAAGCGATTACAGACTAAGACTGTACTCAGGAAGTGTAACAGAGGTCAAGAAGAAAAACTGTACTGGAGTTTTTCAGTCCAATGGCAGCTAAGCAGCACAAGAGACCAAGCATATAATCTGGAAGCAGCACCTACACTTATCGGAAGGGGAGCTTTAAGCTGTACTAGTGCTGTGGTGTCCTTTTGGATTATTAGGATGATGTGTTGCTGAGTCCATTCATGCTGAACAACAGGGATCTGGTTGTGTGTGTACAGAAGCCTGAAGGGCCTATGTGGGTGAAATTGTCCTTTTTAGGGAAATATATTTTTGTCCTTTCTCAAATAAAACAATTGGTATGGTACAATGGATTTGCAAAGCTCCGAATTTTCATACTGCTCCCATCTTCAGCAGGTTTCATGCAGGGTATTTGCTATTCTTTGGATTCGAGATTAAATCGCAGCCCCTCATTTCCTAATAAACATGCTCTTTGCAATCTCAATTTGCCCTAGTCGTTATTTGATCAGCAGTGAAAAGGGGAGTCAGTTGTGAGCACAATGCTTAGTAAAACCCCAGGAGTCTCTGATCTCTCTGGTCCTGCTCTAAGTGCAGCCCATCCAGATGCAAGGAACTGGTCACATATACTTTGAAGGGCTGATATATAATACTAAGAATGTGGCAAGCACCTGAGACAATGGGCTGAAATCTCTCATAACCAACAATGCATAGCTCAATTGTCTACTGTTTCACAGATTTCATAGACATTAGGGCTGGAAAGGACCTTGGTAGATCATTGAGTCCAGCCCCCTGCCCTAGGGGCAGGAACTCAGCTGGGGTCAAAGGATCCCAGCAAGATAAACATCCAAATGTCTCTTAAAGGAGTCCATAGTAGGTGCTTGCACCACCTCTGGTGGCAGTGTGTTCCAGGCCTTGGGGGCTCGGACAGTAAAGAAGTTGTTCCTTGTACCCAGCCTGAAACGGTCTTGGAGGAGTTTGTGACTGTTTGACTTTGTCATCCCCTGAGGTGCTCTGGTGAACAAGCATTCCCCCAGATCCTGATGTTACACCCCTTATACACTTATAGGCAACCACCAGGTCCCCCCTGAGCCTGCACTTTTCCAGGCTGAAAAGTCCCATGGCTCTCAGCCTCTCTTCATAAGACCTGTTCTCCTGCCCTCTGATCATGTGCATGGCTCTCCTCTGGACTCTCTCAAGTTTCTCCACTGTTGATTTATGTTTGGAGTCCAGTTCCCCATACATTTCTCTCTCCCCATCCCCTCCCCCTGACCCTCCCCGACCCTTCTCCCCCTCATTTCTTCCTTCCATAGTCTTACATAATTATAGTCTGCCACTTGGAGCAATTACAGCAGAGTTTAGCCAGCTCCATCAAACAGCTTGTTTTCCCCTTCACAGCTCCATTCAACATCACTGAATGCCACAAAGGAGTTTAATAACCCATAATGATAACTCATGCCTCAGCGTCATTGGCAGCCTCCCTGGGGCTGGGGCCACAACAGGAAAAAAATATAAATAAAATCCACATCTCTACATTAAGTTCACAGCCTCCTATTATTTAGAAAGCACTGACTTTCACCAGTTGGGCCATCATACCATGAATGAACCAGCACAGCTTTGTTAACTTCACCTCAGTAAGAACAGAGGCTCTTCTATACCTGTCCTTATATCAATCCACTATGCCACTGGACATTTTGGTTTGGGTAGGCAGCTGGGAATGGTGCGTGAATCCTGCCCACTTGCTCCAGGGACACCCTCCTGCGCACCAGCAGTCTTTACCTAGCAGACTGGTGTCTGTGAATCAGCCTGAAGCACAGAACTCATCAAGTGTACCGATCCCTGTCTCATGAATTAGATTCATTCATCCTTCTGTGGTTATACTATGAGGGTACAAAGGGCACTGTCTATGTAGGGCATGCATTATATTCAGGAGTGGACTGGGCTTTTCAGTGGAAAACTGCCCCCTTTTTCTGCACATTTTTTTTTTTGGTCTGGGCTCCTTCCTTCCTTCCTTAATGCTCCTTTGCCTACTACCAGGATACCAAACCTCCTTCCAGAGAAACTCCTTTGGGCTTCTTCCAACCCATTCAAGACTGTTGAGTCTCTTCAGGCTGTATCCACTACTCCATCACTGTGATCCCACATCTTCAGCAAGCTATAAAGCCTCAGATTTCAGCTTCTAATTTTCCTCTCCAGCTGAGTAAGACACGTGAAAGCCAAAACATTATTTATGGCACATTTCTCTTGCTCCCAAGGGGAATAGGTGTGGTAGATCCCAAAGCAAAAGCATTGTGCTGTCCACTTAACAACCAGCTCAGGGGAGGTGGAGAGACTATTGTTCTAGAAATAAGCAAAGCTGTACAACATGGATCAGCTAGCGTAGACCAGGGTAACTCCACTGAAACTGATTTTACATCACTTGAGGATCAGATTCAACATCTTAAATTCAAAAGCTCAGTTTTTTGCACTAGAACCTGCCCGATATTTAATTTGGCCTTTGCTTGATGGGCCATTACTATTCTGTGAAAGTTTCACAACGGCATTGCTCTGTGCAAATTGGCAAATGCTTTTTTGCATGAATGCACAACAAGATCAGTGTTGTTGAATAATTGTGTACCTAAGAACTGAGCTTGACTTCTCACAAAGAAGCAAAAGAAGTCACACACTTTCTACATCAAAGGGAAAAATGCTACAGCAATTAACACTAACAAGAGGCAGAAAATAGACAAGGAACATGTGAATGCAAAATTAGAAATGTTATATCATTGATTCAACCACCACTGCAGAATCCAAAATGACAATCGCTTCTTAGATCAATAAGGAAGCACTTAAGTGTAATTTTGTCATTGGAAGTACAGGCAGCAGACAGACAGGCAGCATGTAGATGGCAACATAAATTGTATCTTCTGTTAGTACACTCAGCCTTTCAAAGTTGGAAAGTTAATTATTGATACATTCTTGCCCATGATGCTGTAACCCACAATGTTGTAGATACTTCCCCAATACCACTGCTGTAAAGGATATCAATACAACAAGATAAAAATCACAGTGGGGATCATTCTTCTAGCTCATGAAATCAGAAAGACAATGCTGTGAGATCTCTGGGGAACCTAATAGCTTTGCCCATATTTCCATCAACCCAGGAGCACCATCTCTGATGTTTTGTATGGTCCTTTGAAAGTCCTCATCCATGCAGCTACTAGCAAAAAATGTGAAATATATCAAGATCCATAAGCAGCACATTTCCTAGTGGTGTCAAGTAGCTTGTTTAAAAAGCATGGTCAACTAAGGACAGGAGGAATTTCAGAGAGAGAAATTCACCCCATCATGAAGAGGCTGCACATATGACCTACCTGCCAGATGACCCTTACTGAGATCAGGCCATCTTCAATATTGCCAGCTCTTGCTGTTTGGGAATGTCTTAATTCATTTTGTCAAAGCCCCAGCTCCTGGAGTCAGGTGATTGTCAGGTCAGTCATACCACTGAACTCAGGTCAGTCATACCACTGAACTCTGCCTTCATTTCTCTGTTAAATGATGTTAAAAGGTACCAAAGTTTCCTTACTTGTCTTTACAGATCTTCACAGGTACAGAGATCAATATAAATACTTCCATATTTGTCTAGATTCCAGTCCCACAAAGTTTCTACAGAGGGGGCTGAATCTGATTGGCCATGAAAGGGAAATGCCATTTATACTATCTAGAGTACTTTGCTAATGCATTTCCATTCTGTTCTGTGACATACCCTTCTGTCCTAATTATGGCAATCGACACAATGCTGCTTATTTCCCCAGGACTGACCTGAATATCATTTTTCGGTTCAAGCCTTGGACAGGAGTATCCCAGGTTGGGATTTGATACACCAACAAAGTATTTAAAAGAAGGCAATGCTGCTCCTAGATTTTAGTAGAAGTATGCAGGCAGGATGTTAAGATGGAAATTTGGTGGGAAGCCACCATGAAGACCTAAGGACTCAGATAGTAGAACACTCTCTCTAGCAGATTAGGATCAAAGTTTGCTGGTAGATATACTTCAGAGAAACCTAAACATCTCTATATATCACTGGTTCTGTTCCAGTTTAGTGCCTCACTTTCTTAGGCACCTGAACCTCCATCCCTTAGGGTGAAGTTATATGTTACATTCAATTTAGATCATATTAAGGGCACTTAAAACATGAACATCCACATAGTTAAACTTGTTCACTCCTGCTATATGCCTTCTGGGTGTCTCAAAGTTATGTCACTTCAGCTGAGGGTTAACTCTGGGTCATGCTTCCTAACCTGTGTTAGGATAACTTCAGTCTGTTTCACAGAGCTAAAACAAGCCACCTGCTGTCTTCCAGCATCCCAGGATGCACCACTCCTAGCCCCGCTCTCCCCAGAGCAGAGAGAGCGCCTAGGTATCCTGACTCCTAACTATGCCCCTCTTCACCAGCCCTCTAGTGGCAAGTCAGAGCTGTGCAGGCAAAAAATGGTATTAATCCTTTATGTACAACTGCTCACACCATGTTCTAATTTCAACACTTTGTAAGAGAGAACCTGGACGTGCTCTGTTCCTTTAAGAGAAGAAGCAGCCTAACCAAGGAGGCCTGCAGGTTAGGCAGGATGCAGCAGCTGCAGGTCACCCAGGCAATAGGCTACTGAAGCAATTAGTAGGCACCTGCAGGCGGTCAGCTGACCAGGGGTAGGCAGGGCCCTAGGAGCCTATAAGCCCCAGGCTGGGGCTGGCTTGAAGAGCCTCTCCCTGGCAGCCACAGAGGAAGGATCTCCTTCCCAGGAGAGCCACCCAGGGATATGGTCTGATTGCCCT
>NW_005842647.1:80146-102340 GCF_000455745.1 Alligator sinensis | reverse complement strand
TCAGACTCAGAGAAGCTCACAAGAAACCAGGCTGGGAGGTATGCTGGCCCAAGGATGAAGGAAGATTTACCCTCGTAAAGGGGCAGAGGGCTACCTTCACTGTTGTGATTTATGTTATAGCTTGCGGGACTTGTATTTATGTTGTGTTTATACCAGAGGTTTGGGATGGAGCTGTAAGGGGCAGTTAAAGAGGTCCCATTACTACTTGAGAGGCACATGGTAGCCTTGAGCCCTGCCAGGGACAGGCTTAAGGCTCAAGCAGTTATTGAACCTGGAGTGCACAGAGAGTGCAAGGCAGCAGTGAGACAGCGGGCAGAACGCCAGCAGCAGAGGGGTGCAGATACAGGGGTCTGGGGCCCAGCAACCAGAAAGGACAAGCTAAAGCTAGTGCCTCAAAGTTAGGTCTGATACTGTGGGCCCAGGCTAGAAGGCCTACCTAGAGTAAAGGGGTGGAGGTCAAGGAGACCAAAGCCCCAACAGAGGGAACGATGTTACAGTACCACCTGCAAGGCATGGGGCATGGTGTAGAGAAGGATTTGGAGCCATGCAATTATCCCTTAAGGCTTTGGGTGCCCTCCTGGGCACACTTGACTATAGAGGCCCAGTAAGGGGCCGAGGATCTGTGAGGACTAGTAGGGTGCTTGAAACCCTAGTGGGGGTTAGTGGAACTGAGGCCATGTAAAAAAAGTCCATGGGTGGCCTCCCTATTTATCATTATTCCATCAAGGTATGGCAGATGAGATGGGAAGATGCCCTAGGGGCAGAGCAGGGCATGGTCGCGGAGCCTGCAGGGGGCATCACAGTCACCCCTGGGACCCCAACATGCTACACACTGCTTGACATTCCACAGATTTAGTAGGATTTCAGTATAACATGTAACTTCACCCTTAATGTTTTCATAGGTTACCTGCTTTGAATGACTGATCTTTACAAGTCTTTGTCCTACAGTAAAGGAAAGCTCCTACCCTGTATGCCACACTAGGAACACATCAAAGCATCCCTTACAGCACCTGACCATCTTGAATAAATTACACATGTGAAAAGTAATGAGAGGAACTCAGATCTGGTTGGTTAGTCATTCACCAGCCCCAGTCATTGGCAGCTGTATTTTGACAGGGATTGTGTCTAATTATATTGTTGGTGCTCCTTCACCCTTCCTACCCTAAACCCCATTTTAGGGCCTATTTTAACAACTTTTGCAAGTCCCTGTATCCCAGTAGCAAATGGCCAGCAAAATATTCCCTGGATCAGGCAGGTTGACTGGAGAAATTCTCTCAGCCAAAAAAGAAGTCAGACCAGCACTAGATTCTGATTTCCTACAGTTTGCAAAAATGTGATAAGTAGTTTCATAGTTTCTAGGGTTGGAAGGGACCTGAGCAGATCATCAAGTCTGACCCCCTGCCCTGGGCAGGAACGAGTGCTGGTATTTAAGCACTCAGAAATTAATCTTCCTTTCACCGGACCACCCTCTCTTCTGTAGCCCTCAAACTCAGACCTCTCACTGCTTATTTTTCTTGTATGCTTGCTTGAAAATGCCAAAAGCAGGAGGTCTGTAGGAAATAGTGGCCGGCTAAGCCCATCTATAGGCGAACAGGGAAAACTGAAAGTGTGCTTCTACTTATGACAAATCAGTTGGCACATTTAAGCTCCCTTGTTTCTCCTGCAGATAAGAAAGGGTGACTGAGATGCTCTTACCTGCTACTGGGCATAAATTGTGCAGGCTGAAATAGAGTTTCATAAAAAGTTCCATTAAACTTGCATGGAAATGTTTGTGTTTCAGGGCCAGATTCTGTTCCACCTCTGTGGACCCTGTTCTACCCTGCTTGAGTCCTTGGAAAACAATATTAATGTTCCTACTTGGATAGCCCATCATTGGAGGTATAACCTTGAGCAAAACCTGCTTCAGGGCAGGTGTCAGAGGAATCAGCTTCATGTCCCTGATCCTGTTGCCAGGGAAAATGCTGCTGCTGCTGCTGCTATAGGAGGTGTCAGAGTGGCCAGTAGTAGGGGAGCCCTTACTGCAGCAGCTGCTGAATGGCATCACTAGGTGCCACTGGGAAAGGTAAATTTGGTGGCAGCTGTAGCAATGGCTCCATTAACCCCCTAGCTGCTGGCTGCCCCAATGCCCCCTCCAGAAGCAGCATCTGCCCTGCAAGCAGCACAAGACCTCCTTGTGCCCTGCTGCCCTCAGTCCATGGAGACTAACTGGGTGGCTGCACTCCTGAAGCCCCCTTTAAGTCTGCACCTGGGCTCATTCCTTGCTAGCTCTCCCCAAATCACATTCTTGCACATCAGCATCAACCATTTTAGCCTTAAGATTAAGTCACAAAAAGCAGCACATAGGAAAAGGATCCATTCAGCTTTTGCATTAACCCTGTTTTCAGCGACTTTCAGAGCAGGGCAGAACTGGAATGAGATCTAGCCCATATGAATGCAGCACTGAGCCAGTTCTGCCATTCATACAAGTAGATGTCCAGTTTTCTGGCTTATCTTCCCCACAGGAATTCAGATACCAGAGTAGAAAGGTTTTTACCGCTTCTCAAGAGGGAAGGAAGGCTCAGGTTAATGCCATCAAGAAATGTTGTTCTCTTTGACCACACCGCCCTCTCAGTGTTCACTAACTGTAACATACCTCATACTAACTACCCTATAAGTACACGTTTCTGTCTGGAAGGAAAAGATGGTAGTTTTTGATACAAAGTAGCAACCAAGATGTTCAAACGTTGCTAATGAGTTTAAGGCTCTTGGAAGGAGCCTAATTTTCAGAAGACACTGAGTAACCAACTCCTGACAACTTCTCCAGTCCTTTCATTCTGAAAATGAGGCTTGGGCTTCTAAGTCTTTTAGACCTTCTGAAAATGTTACCACCTCAGCCAGTGTTTCTGAGTCTACTGATAGCCATTGCCATTCAAGAGGGAATAACTGAAATGTAATTGTAGCAAGAGCAAAAGGGGGAGTAGAAAGTCCATGTCACTGATGACAAGCCAGCTTCCCCCTCTATGTAAAATGTTCTAATACCCACTTATCGAAACAGTGGACACCTCTTGAGTCATTGAATCTGGTTTCTGTTGTCACAGGCAACTATGTAACAGAAGCAGATCTTAACACTATTTAAGTTTCTGTAGCCCCTACTACTGCTACCAAAATGTCCTCCCCTTCTCCCTCACCAAGCTGATTTTCCCTCACAGCTTCTCAGCAGCTCACTTTGGTATCTAGCTATAGAAACAAAATGGAAAAAAAAGCAAATTAGAAGAAGCCATAGATTTCCAATAGAGGTGGTGTTTTATTAATGTATGCTAAATGCTTTCCCTTGTCAGTAACATGTAATTGCTGTGAAATACATATGTTTCCTCCTGCTGTCCTTTTGCCCCTTTTTCTCATGTTTTGAACAACCACTCCAGATCAGTCAGAAAGACAATAGGAACAGATCACAGCAAAAACCAGAGGTCAGTACTACTTCAGAGTGCACAGAAAATAACCCGCTTTTTACCCACTTGGGTATATCTCTCCTCAGCCGTCAGAGAAGGAAAATGGCCCATCTGTCAAACAAAAGGTCTGATGTCATTTTAGGATCAAGGGATACACTAGGAGTCCCAGACCTATGGAAATGTCATCCCATTGACTTTCTACAAATGTTTATTCATACTCAGTTAAAGAGAGAGATTTTACAGACAGCCCTGACTGGATGAGATTTATTATTATGCAAATAATTCTCAATCAAAATTTGTCAACAGCATTTCACATCAAAGTCAACACTGTTATATTGATTCACACCAACTGAAGAAATGACCCCTTCTCTCTAATGTACTTTCATAAATTAAATATGAAGAAAAGAGCATGACAGAACATTTTGCCCCCTCCTTTTGAAAAAGAAAGAGAAATACACATGTATCTATTAGTGACAATCTTCACTTGACCGGCTTAGGCTTAGGAATGATTTCAGGTCTGGATCTAAACTTTGTGCCATCCTTTTTGCTTTTGGGATGCATCAAAAGTGTTTGTCTGAACAAGTCATGGAAGGTAAGACAGGAAAGAGTTAACAATTAATTCACCTTTACATTTACTGCAGTTTTATACTCTGACAACATGACTGATTTCAATAGTTTCACAAGTAACAGAATTGTGAATCAGGATCTTATTAGGTTATAATAATACCTGCTCCTAGCTGTATAGGTTCTTTAGTCTGATGAAAAATGCATACCGAGAACTAGCAGCTGAAAGTTAAACAGACAAATTTGAATAAGTAACAGGACACACAATTTCTTACCTCTTCCTCGGATCAGGGCTAGATGTCTTTCTGGGAGAATTTTTTTATTATTATTAATATATTTCATGTTCCAGGTCAAATCAGCCAAATCAGTTTCAAATCATATCGATCGAGCAGAACTCAATTGTTCCAAAAACCATATTGATTAATCAGGCAGAACTTAATCATTCTAAACGCCATGTGTGACACTACAACCAGCAAGCATCCTCCATACCAGGCTCTCACCTTGGGACTTCAGATACTCCCAAATCCATTGGCAGGCATCCTACATGCAGGCCCAAGCCCGGTGGTCTTGGGATTCAGATGCCCCCAGATACCACTTGATATTAGTCAAACACAAGTTACGGGGCTTGACACACAAGTAACTGGATGAAATTCTCTGTCCTGTGCTTTTTGGGTGACTGCACCTTAGGCTATATCAGAGTGACCGGATAACACGGTTTGATCTGCTTGCCCCATTGCTACCAAGCAGGAGTCATTTCATAAGTCATAACACAAGACAACATTTGCTGGCCATTAAGGAGCTCAGTCTGCTGTGTGTTGGCTGACTGTCTATATACCCAATAGGAAAAACAGCCTAGACTAAATAACCTGTCCTAGAGTGCCTGCCTATCCCTATCCTTTTAGCTGATCTTAGGATTTTTGGTTATAAAACTCTCTTGCTCTCAAGCACTGCAAAAGAACAGCTTTGAGCCTGTCTTAGCTGGGGTGGCCCAAAACATGCCCTACTACCCACTCCCATGCCCACGCATGCTCTAAACCCAAAAGTATGCCAGTAGGGCTCTCTGGGAATCTCCGCAGAGGCCACTCAAGCACTCTGGAGACCAAGGACTTAAGAGCAGCTGCAAGAGGGTGCTCTAGAGTATCTTGACAGTATATTTCCAGATTTGGAGTACGTATGTGTGTGGAGGTGGGAGGAGAAGGGAGGGACAGTCTTAAAGCCATCCCAGCTGAAGAACACTGATGCTATCATAGGCACTGACTTTTTTTTTGGGGGGGGGGGAGTGCTAATATGATGAACATGTGGAACGTTTTACGTATTTCAGGTGACAGCCCTCTTCCCAAGGGAGACTAGACTCCTCAGGCCCCCACGTACTCAGTAGTTCTGGCTGCCACAATATAAATCCTTTTAATCCCTGAGCTCCCAACAAAGGGAGTTGCTAGGTTCCCACCTGTTTTAATGTACATCAGAACAAGTTGGATTGCCATTACAGAAGATCTACTCTTGGACAAGAATAGGAGTGTCAGTAAAGCTGAAAAAATAAATGGACTCCACTGGAGTTGAGTTTTATCTTCCCCAGCCTCTGGCTCCATACAACTCTAAAAGCAAACAGATACCTAAAATGCCTACCATTAACCATCCCCATCTTTACATGGGGTTAACATATATCCTCATCTTATATCTACATCCCATTTTCCTCTTTAGTTCCCTTCCTGGCATCCATTTCTTCCTCCTTCCCCCTCTTCTCCTCCCTCCAACCTGCTTCTCACCCACCTTTACCCTCCCTCCATCTCTTATACACAGTCACAGAAGCCTTGCCATAGCCTGAAGGGAATTGCCCTGTACCTTAAGTGAAATTGTGTTCATTTTATCTTATCTGCCACTGGTAGGGCCATGTGTTTTTTCTCCAAATCCTCTCCCCGCTGGCATGGATGTGCAGTTGGGGGCATTGAAGGTCAAGAGGTCCTTGTAAGTGACTTATGATAATTGCAGTCTAGCAACTGCTCTGAAAATCTAAATTCCTCCCTGACATTTCCAGTCTAAAGCTCCCACTGACTCAGCTGCTGCTTGTGATATTTAAACAAGGATTATCTCCTTTTTATTCTTTTCTTTTTTGATAATAGCATGGCAGACAGCTAGTTTAACACTTTCCTATGAGAGCTCTTGCTGCTGCAGATACAGCTGACTTTAGGCCGCCTGCCAAAACTCTGACCAGCTGCATCCCTCCATCTTGCATGAGGGATGGGCTAGGTCTCCAACAGTAAAAAGTAATGACCCTTTCCCTGCATCCTCTGCTGACGCCATAAGAAGTTTTAATGGGATATAGATATCTCCTGCTATAAATGGATGTAGCCCCATTGACTTCAGTGGAACTGAGACAGTTTCTTGTAGCTGATGGCCTGGCCCATTTGGTCAGTAGCAGTCTGTTCAATAATAAAACTCCTTGTATTTGAATGGGCTAGGCTAGAAAACAGGACAAGAGAGAAGAAAAACAAGAAAGAAAGCTTGGGATAGTTTTTAATCCTAGAGACAGATAGAAGTGGATCAGGATTAGGGGAGAAATAGGGACTAGCCAAAGCTTTAATATGTTCTTTAAATTGCTTTTAAAACCCTAGCAAATATCACAACCGCCCTGATACCAAATACCTCAAAATTTGGACTAGCTGGGTGAGATTAGGGGAAAGAGACAGAGCAACTAAGAAAAAGCCCCTTGGACTTTCTGTTCTTTTCACAGGATATGAACAGCTCCTAAGAACTAGAGTAGGTCAGAAAATAGCCTTTCTATCCCAAGAGAAAAGGTTGGCTTTTTTCCCACCCCCTAGAAATGAAATTTCAAAAAGACTGTTTTGGAACGATCAATGTGTCTTGTTTTGATAGATTTGAGTTGCCTCATTTCTATATTGATTTCATATTTTCATCGTTTCATAGTAGCTAGGGTCAGGAGGGACCTCAACAGATCATCTAGCCTGACCCCCTGCCATAGGCAGGAATGAATGCTGGGTTCACAAGAATGCTGGGTTCCCATTTTGATCCCTTTTTATACATATTTAATTTTAAAAAAATATAAACTGAAGTAAACATTTAAACTAAAAGTCACTTCAAAATGAAAAATCCCAACCTCTCGTTCTGAAAATGTCAATGCAGGACTTTTCATGTTCCAAAAATGATTTTTTTCCCCCCAACTTTTTTCAAAATAAAATTTTGTCAAAATCACCATGGAATCATGGAGGAAAAAGTCAAGTTTCGTTTAAGATGGCTTTCTTGATGGATAATTGTGCTTTTTCTTAATGAAAATTTTCCAGCCACTTCTAATAAGACAACAATGATTCCCATGGTGGGAATATAAGGCTCTCCTCAATATAAATATTCCTCCTGCTCTTCCCTGCCCCTCTCCCTTTAATCTCATAAACTCCTTCTTTTTTTCTTCAGTCACTTTTACTTTTTACTTTCCCAAACCAACATCTTAAATATCAACTTAAAGGAACCATTCATTTGAGTGCAGGTTTGCTGGAGGCATAAAACAGCTCATCCCTTCCCAAACACAGAAGGTGGGATATGAGACAGCACTGGCCCTGTCTGCGTGTGATCCAAGGAGAAAAGTTGGGGAATGGGGCAGGTCTAAAAGTAACAACACGGGACATCCAAATAAGGGTAGCTGAGGAAACAGAAATGGATCAAAAGATCAAGAAAAGAAAATTACACAAGCTCACCACTTACTGTCCCATTTAGAGCAAGTCAAGTCGTTGTTGTTAGTGTGTGTCCTACCAAAAGATCAGCCAGTCCGCTTTCTCCTCAGAGGAAAAAGGGGAGAGCCAAGACAGGCGAGAAAGACAGAGAAGTCCTGCCTTGTCATTAGTTATTTTATAAAACCACCTCCAGCCCTCCATGCTGTTTCCACACAAAGAATGCTTTTCTAGAACTCGCCCAAAAAGACTCTGCCATCTCCATGTTAAAGTTTCACCTGAAAACTAATTTTCTGTAAGATGCCAACTGGGATATATTTTCATATCTGTGTGTGTGTGTGTGTGTGTGTGTGTGTGTGTGTGTGTGTGTGTGTGTGTATATATACTGATACAGATATTTATGTTTCCCATAATCACATTGACATCTTAGTGACATAGTGAAATGTTCCCACTAAACTCCTATTTGCATGTGTATCGATTTTTAATCTGTGAGCTCCTTCAGGCAAAGACTACATTTTGTCTGTGTGGACAGCATGCATTACATTGTAAGCATCATCATGATTAAAGACAACTAATAAAAGCGAGGCCCTTCGTTCTCCATTGGTAGAAGGAAAAGAAGAAGATTCAAAGCAATGATGAGTGCAAATGAAAAGGCTTGAGCACAGTTTTCAAAAGTAACTAATGATTTTGGGTGCCAGAATTTTTGATTACTCAATTTTAGACACTTGAAGAGGCCTGTTCCCCATCCCTTTGCCTCAGGACAAGCATTCACCATTTTCTAAAAATCATTACTTCATATGTTATGTCCAGTTTCGTGTTCAAAATCATTAGTCATTTCTAGAAAATCTTGGACCTTGCATGTTGGTTTCATTAAGCACCCAAAGGTTAGCCAAAATTGGGTGAATAATCAAAAAAACCTAATGGTGGGCTTAATGTTAAGATTAGGGATAGCTTTGATTCTTACATTACCTGGACTGTCTTAGACTCCTTAACATTTCAGGTTCTGACATAGTTTGGCACATGCAGCCCTAGACTTGGTTGTGGTTTGTAGGCCCTACTGTAATATAAATGTTAAATAGGAGTAACAATCATGATCTGGGCAGGGTTAATGTTAGGGGGCAGGAAATTGTTGTTTTTATCATTGTTCTGTATTCATTCACTGCCTACCACCATAATCCATGATAAGAGCTCCTACCTGCTACCACAATACACATACCTAGTAGTAATGAACACAAAGTCTAGGCTTGTTTCCTCTTGAAATAACTTCCCCCATCCAAAAGATGCTCAAAAGTGGCCATTTCCCTAACACATCCTGCCCCCTTCGAGATACCAAAGGGTTCATCTTTCTCTGGGAAGTTTTCTAGCCTGTGCTCAGTAATGCAAAAGGGATCAATATGGCTGATAACCTGTCATTACAACATGCCCTAAGCAGCTGCCTTCTCTGTGTGCTAAATCATCCCTTTTAAGTGGTCTTCTATTAGGGAGAGAAAGGGAGCCATTTATTTCTGAAATTGGGTGAGAAACAGCCTTGCAGGGATGATGACCTGGGGGGGGCTCTTTACTAGCCCATGGTGTAATTGCAACAGCAGCAACAATATCGGCCTCTGTGTCTGCATCCCATATTTGACAAATCATCAAATGAAACCCATTCATCCCTTTCACTTTCTCAAAGAAAATGAAGGGATCAGGATGCAAGAGGGAGTTTTGCCGATTTTTGTGATGGAGGCGCAAGCAGAACGAACTAAGCATATTTAAGTGTGTGTATACACAAATGGAGCTTGGGGGAGGGGATGTAAAGGCTTGTGACAGATGTGTATTGTCTCTGGAAAGAGGCGCTGTGTGTTGCAAGAGGCAGGAAAACTTCTGGGGCCAGGTACAGATTCGGTGAGACAGGTGATACAAATCGATGACCTTGCTGTAGGTGAGGGGGGCATCCACTACATAGGATGCCTTAACAGCCCTGAAATTTTTGCATTGGAATCAGTCTAGCTCCCTCTCCCAGCTGAAGGCAAAGAGCAGTAGAGCAGAGATCTACTTCTGCTTCATGGTCTGCTGACTCTAAATCCCCTATCAACTTCACATTATGTAGGCTGTAACTCTTTTTAAATTTCTCAAATTTCACCCCTCACTTGCAGAGCGCAGTAACAAAGTGTCATCACGCTGCGTGTGGAGAGAGCGTGGGTTGGCATGGCGCACCGTAAATACTTGAAACCGCGAATTGCAAATCCGTAGATAGTGAGGATTTCCTGTATTTTCAGGCTTGGCCTGCCTGCAAAGCTTAAGTTAGTCATCCCCTTCTTTCCCCTGGCCACCAGGAGATCATCCCTGGCAGAACTCCTGCTTCCAAGCTATCTCCCATTCGGAGAGTGTGTGATTTTTGCTAGAGAGATGCAGCAATTAAATCTCCTACAGTTCTTTTGTCTAGCTGTGCATGAGAACCATTTTCTAAAAGAAAAAAGGTGTGCCAGTCTCAACCTTAAGTAATTTGGCATCTTTTTAACATTGTGGTAACTGGTTCATTGGGGAATCTGCTCCACCCAGAAAATACCACTGCCACTGATCATCGTCACTCTATGGAAGGGCTAAGGTTCTAAATCTAAATGGTTTTAGTTCTTCTATCGTAATTGAGATGAGACTGACATGCATGATCTTCAGATAAGACATTCCCAAGGGATAGAAAGGTCTAACAGCCATAAACTCCAGGAAGGCTGATTTAGACTAGACATAAGAAAAAAAGTTTTTTATGGTGCAGGTGTCCAATGTCTGGAACAAACTCCCCCCAGAGGTGGTGCAAGCACTTACTCTGAACTCTTTCAAAAAACATTTGGATATTTTTCTTGCTGGGATCACTTGATCCCAGCTGACTTCCTGCCTATAGTTGGGGGTCCCTTCCAGTCCCTAATATCTATGAAATCTGCTTATCCCTTTGGCTGGACCTCTTATATACCCCCCAGAAAGAGGTGAGGCTCATCCTCTGTGCTACAGCCTTCAAGGCACATGGCCCCTTTCTATGTAATAGGGTTAGGAGTCCCCTATTACAAGAGGATCAAGATGCATGCCAGTCACATAACTATCCTTTTGTCTAGTACGTGACTCTGCTAGCTTTGAGGAAACCTATGGTTAGAGAAAAAGGAGATGATCCAGAGAGCACCTCCGTGTAGCATGGTGCACAAGCAAGGTTTTGTTGGCCTTTGTGGAGTGTACACACGTACATGGCACTGACGTTTACAGAAGGGGTGGAAGAGAACATGCGTCTCATCACAGGCCCTATCATGCTGCCACAGTCAGGCAAAGTAAACACTCTCCTAAATGGAGAAGCTTTTGCTGTTCTATCGATAAGCAACACAGTACAGATGCGAAGCTCGTTGTTCCCTGCCACCTGTGACGCAGTCTCTCCTTTCAGCCAGGGCAGTGAGTGGAGAAGGTCTCCGTTAACACAGATTCTGATCAAACAGGAGCTTATTTTGATTGTATTGTAACTGAAGCACAAAAGGAAAGGGCCAATGATGCTAGTAGTGAAGGTCACCTGAGATTTAACAAGTGCCATTTAGACCTAGTGTAACCCTGCCTCCCTGCTCAGTTCAGCTGCCCTTCCTTACCTGGTCCATGTACAGATGTGTACTTCTTGGGAACCTGTAACCTGGGGAAGGTCCAGGAAGTCTTCCAGGCTACATGGACTGTGGTTTCACTTGAAAACTGGGAGCATGAAAGAGCATCCTTCCTGCTCCCAGTCCTGGTTCAGTTTCCTGGGTTCTGATACCATGAGGTTTTGCTCCTCCCAGTTCAACATACGTGTTCTTGGGAACAGGTTGCAGAAGTATGGTCAGATGAGAATAACAGGGAAAAATCCTAATGAGGTTTGTTTTTTACCCACTAACAAAAGAAAAATAAAGAGTATTAGTCCTATGGTTACTATTTAATACATCAATTGATGTAGCATCTAGGCCCCCCAAAATATATAGTCAAGTCAGAGGTATACAAGAATATAATTAAAGGCATGCTTTGGGGGATTTCTTCCTTCTACTTCCTTATCTTTCCATATGTCTTATCTTTGTCCTAATCTGATTGTTTTGTTTTTTTAATAGCTTTCTCTGAAAAAGTTGACTCTGGCTACATGCTCTGAGAGATGTCCAAGCCTTCATCAAGGGACTGAAAATTCTTTAATATTGAAAATTCTTCCTGTGTAGCTCTTAATACCTTCTTGCTCAGTATTGGTCCCTTCAGTAGCTAGTCTCTCCAGGAAGACTATTTGCATTCCAATAACAGCCTGAACATTTATCACCAACAACTGGAATTTGATCCTAATAGTGGATATTATCACCAAATTGATTCCTATAGGACATTAGTTATAAATGTAATAATTTGCCAAGAAATTTTAAGGGGGGCACATGTTTCACAACACACAAATCGCTGGCTTTGCCCATCTCTCTGATGCTGAAACTCTTTTTCTGAAATGCATCCCTGTTTTTTTAACCACTTTCTTTGTGTTAGTTCTCAAAACCAAGCAGCAAGGATTTTGAAAGGTAAATAACAAAAAGTATGAGAGAGAATCATTTTTGTAAGATCTATCTTGAAAATGTCACAGTGAAAAAGGAGAAACAAAACAAAGCAAAAAACCTACCTAAAAAGTGCATGGCAGCTTGTCAATGCACTTTTCAATAGGCTGAGTGAATCTTTAAAAAAAAAAAAAAAAAAGTGTGGTGTTGCTACTGCCAATAACATAATGGTTCTCTTTTCTTTTTTTTTTTTAATTGCTGTTAGTCACCAAGTGCTGTCAATGGATCAACAACACCAGACTAATTTGTGGCTTTCTACAAATGGTTTCTCACTGGGCTCTGCAATTTTCCCTTCCCACGTCTCCTGCACAAGTATTTGTTTCTATGATCAACTTTGGCAGGATTTGGCCATGTTTAAAGGGGTCAGTAACAACCTGGTGGGGAAAGGAAGAAGTGCTAAGTGTTCCAAGCTCCCACACTTGATGCTGAAATCTCCAGTGTTAGCAAGGTAAAAAGTTGCTTGAATGAAGTTCTGATGGAGAGAATTATATTTGTGATTAGGAGTCAGTTTCATAGATTTCATAGACATTAGGGCTGGAAGGGACCTCAGAAGATCATCGAGTCCAGCCCCCTGCCCAAAGGGCAGGAAGTCAGCTGGGGTCATAGGATCCCAGCAAGATAAGCATCCAGTTTCATCTTGAAGGTGTTCAATGAAGGCGCTTGAACCACCTCCAGTGGCAGGCTGTTCCAGACCTTGGGGGCTCGGACAGTAAAGAAATTCTTCCTTATGTCCAGCCTGAAACGATCTTGAAATAGTTTGTGACCATTCGACCTTGTCATCCCTTGGGGCGCTCTGGTGAACAAACGCTCCCCCAGATACTGGTGGTCACCCTTGATAAACTTGTAGGTGGCCATCATATCACCCCTGAGCCTGTGCTTTTCCAGGCTAAAAAGCTCCATAGCTCTCAGCCTGTCATCATAAGATCTGTTTTCCTGACCTCTGATCATGTGCGTGGGTCTTCTCTGCACCCTTTCAAGCTTCTCCACATCCTTTTTGAATTGTGGAGCCCAAAACTGGACACAGTACTCCAGCTGCGGCCTCACTAAGGCCGAGTACAGGGGGAGAATGACGTCCCGGGATTTGCTTGAGAAGCATCTATGGATGCAAGCCAGCGTTTTGGTCGCTTTACTAGCCGCCGCATCGCATTGCAGGCTCGTGTTCATCTTGTGGTCAATTATGACCCCCAAGTCTCTTTCTTCCATAGTGCTAGCCAACATAGCACTGCCGAGCCTATAAGGATGCTGCGGGTTTTTTTTCCCAAGGTGGAGAACCTTGCATTTATCGGCGTTGAACACCATCAGATTCTCGTCCGCCCACTTGCTGAGCCTGTCCAGGTCAGCCTGGATAACCTGCCTGTCTTCTGGTGTGGATGCTTTGCCCCAAAGTTTGGTGTCATCGGCGAACTTGGCCAGTCTGCTTCTGACTCCAGTGTCCACATCATTAATGAAGATGTTGAACAGTATGGGTCCAAGGACAGAGCCTTGGGGGACCCCACTGGTCACAGGACACCACGATGAGTGACTTCCATCGATTATTACCCTCTGGGTCCGACCCCGGAGCCAATTTTCCAGCCAGTGGATCGTGGAGGGCCCAAGGCGACAATTGGCCAGTTTCTCCAAGAGGCGATCATGGGACACCAGATCGAAGGCTTTTTTGAAGTCAAGATATATGACATCAATCTCTTCTCCCTTGTCCAGGTGATAGGTCACCTGGTCGTAGAAGGAAATGAGATTGGTCAAGCAAGACCTACCTGCAACAAACCCGTGCTGGCTATCCCTTAAGATGTTGACCTGTGTTTTAATGACACTTGCACTGTGATCCTGGATATACTCTCTGTGTTATTCTCTGGCTCCATAAAATGTAGATAATGATATTTTCCTGTCTTTGTAACATGTGTTGAGAGTTTTGGGATAGAAAAGTGCCACACCAGTGCTCGGTATTATTTTTTCAAAAGCTAATATTTATTAATATCATCATATCCAGGAGGGGTGCACTCACCACCCACTCTGATTCCTGCTCCAAGCAAAGTTTAAAGGCAACTGCCCAGTAGTGACAGCAGCACTTCTATTCAGGCAGCAGTGAGGGAGTCAACTGACTTAATGGTTCATTAGATTTTTCTTGATTCCTTCTAAATCCTTCATTCCACAGATGTTAACAAGTCTCTTTTTCCTTTTAAATAGTCTTTTAATTGTTCCACTACTCGAGGGGCATGTGTACACATGCATTTACTTTGCTCTCAGCCTGTGCCAAGTTGGCACCAGGAACAAGCTTCCAGCCCTCACTCCGCAATCACGATCAGGGAACAAGCGCTGGAAGATCCCTGCTGCCAGGGCAGGGGTTCATTGTCCCCACCTGGGCACACAGGGTGGGGGCTAGGGAGCTTGTTCCCCACCCAGCTCCATGAGTGTGGAGCTGGGCTGGGAACACGCTCTACTGCCCCTGCCAGCAGGGAACTCCTAGCGCCAGTTCTGCAACAGCAGGGCCAGTGCTGGGAGTTCCTTATCTCCCAGCCTGAGCTCCACAATCACGGGGCTAGTGCTCGAAGACTTTTATTACACAACTGTGGAGCTCAGGCCAGGAGATAAGGGTCCTCTGACCCAAGCTGAGCCCTGTAACTGGAGAGCTCAGGCTAAGGGTCTCCCAGCACTGGCCCCATGGTCATGGAGCTGGTGCTGGGAGATACGGGGCTCCCTGATCACAATGGTGGAGTGGGGGCTGAGAGATGAGGATCTCCCAGCCCTCAATCCCCATTTGCAATCAGAGGGTGGGGCTTGGAGCTTCCTGCCACTGGGGAAGGGGGACATAGTCCCAGTGCGGACTCCTGTGGTGAAGCCCACCAAGGCAGCAGGCAGTTCCCAGGGTCTTGGAGCAAACTCCCACCCCTGATGGATGGCGAACTGGAAGCAAATTTTGCTCCTGGTCAGGTGTCTACACAAGCATTACAGTGCCATTACTAATCCCATGTAAATTTGCTACTTGCATTTGCAGGAAGCAAATTGACTCAGGATTAGGGAGATTTTCTGTGAACTAAGCTTGTGCAGGTGTAGACACACATGCTTACTTTGCAGTAAACTATGCTAATGCAAAGGTAAGTGTCTCATGTAGACGCACCGCAGTTCTCCTTCCTTCTGCAATACTGCTGTCTGTTTGCTACTCCTAATAATGTTGCTCCCATTTCACAGCCCTGCAGAGTGTTTTTTTAACTCTAGATAAAAACATTAACTCAGGGTGGGGGAATATAACCTCAGGTGAATATTAGCTCAGGTGTGGGAATCATTTTCAATGAAGCATTGGAGATATTGTGCAGATGCTCAAGAAGGCTTGATTTTGTTATATGAACCTGAAAAAGAGGCACACATTTAATTATAATGATTGCAGGCCAAATGGAACCACATTTTTGGATTATTTTTGCCTAGTTTGTTGTGTTTTTATATATAATATATTATATAGCAAATTAATAAAAGGGTAGTGACACATTGAAACAGGTCACCAAGAAAGGTTGAAAAAGCTGCTGTTTAGCCAATCAGTCCCCAGCCTGTACCAGTGCATAGAATTGTTCCGTCCTAAGTTCAGAACTTTGCACTTGTCCTTATTGAATCTTGTAAGATTTCTTTCGGTCCAATCCTCCACTTTGCAAGTGTTAGAAAGGCCAACTAGGGGCCATGCTTTTCTTGACCCGCTGCTCTCAAACAGGGAAGACTTGGTGGGGAATGTAGTAGTGGATGGCAACTTGGGCAGCAGTGACCACAGGATAACTGAGTTCAGGATCCTGAGGAAAGGAAGAAATGAGAGCAGCAAAGTAAAGTCCCTGGACTTCAGAAAAGTAGAATTTGACTCATTCAGGGAACTGTTGGGCAGGATCCCCTGGGAGGCCAGTCTGAGGGGGAGAGTGTCATGGCATGGGGTGCCCATGGATGGCTGTGATACCCCTCGGGCTCCTTGACCACAGGCACCCTCTTTCTCTCCTGCCACATCTTGTTGGCAATTCTAATAAATCAGGAAGCTGCCCTTGAGCTTGTATTCTGGACATGGTCTTGATGGACCCCACTGAACCCTGTGGGTTCTTAGATCCCTTTTGGGTCCCGCTATGAAACGGATGCTTCACAGGACACTGTCAGCCTTATGGGCTAGATGCGTGGCTCCAAAACCACCCCTTTACCATGCCCCAAGCCTCACAGATGGAATTTAAATGTTGTTTCTCCTGGGGCCTTGCCATAGCTTGGCCTCTTGTCCTCACTGGGCTCTCCGCAGCCCTGTCTCTGCGCCCCACACCGGCACTGGGGTCTGCTCACCCCCTTGTCGCTGCGCCCTTCCCTGGCGCTGGGGTTCCCACACTATAGTGAGCCCCCAATGAGGCCGCCTCCTTCCCCAATAGCCTCAGTCTGATCCACCAGTGTATAAACAGAAAATAAAATATGAGCCCCTGGGCTAGATCATAATACAAGGAGTTCAGGGGTGCTCTGTCCCTTTAACAAAAATCAAACTTCTCCCAGCATTAAGTGACTTGTAGGCCAGGGTCTCTGGTGAGCTCCCGTAGCCCCTTAATACTACTCGGAGTAGAAGAGGCAGTCAAGCCTCTCTGGTGAGCTTCTTCTCCGACAGCTCCTTCCCCCTTGGCTGCTGATAAAGAACTCCCTCTTTAGTCCCAGCCCTGGGGTTTATATATGCCCAGGGCCCTGCCTCTTCCAGTCCACTGACTGGGTACAGGTGCAGGCTAATTTACTCTCTAGCCTGTTGCCATAATAGCAAAAACCTGTGGGTTTTTGTCTGGCTCTTAGGGCCCTCTCCCGAGGCAGTTTCTGCTCTTAAAGGAGCAGGCACCTTAGTGCCCTGCGACAGAGGGGAGTCCAGAAGAGCTGGTTGTACTTTAGAGAAACCTTACTGAGTGTGCAGGAATGAACCATCCCGATGTGTGGGAAAACTAGCAAGTATGGCAAGAGACCAGCTTGGCTTAGCAGGGAACTCTTGAATGAGCTAAAATACAGAAAGGAGGCTTACAAGAAATGGAAACCCGGACAAATGACCAGGGAGGAATATAACAGCATTGTTCAGGCATGCAGGGATGAAGTCAGGGAGGCCAAACCACAATTGGAGTTGTAGCTAGCAAGGGACATGAAGGGTAACAAGGGTTTCTACAAGTATGTCAGCAACAAGAGGAAGATCAGGGAAAGTGTGGGTCCCTTACTGAACGGGGAAGGCAACCTAGTGACAGATGATGAGGAAAAGGCAATGCCTTTTTTACCTCAGTCTTCAAAGGCAAGGTCAGCTCCCAGACTACTGCACCTGACAGCATGGTTTGGGAGGAGGTGAGCAGCCAACAGCTGCAAAAGAGCAGGTTAGGGACTATTTAGAAAAGTTGGATGTGTAACAAGTCCATTGGGCCAGACATGATGACCCTGAGGATGCTGAGGGAGTTGGCAGATGTGATTGCAAAGCCATTGTCTTTAAAAACTCATGGATAATTGGAGAAGGGCAAACATAGTTCCTATCTTTAAGAAGAGGAAAAAGGAGGACCTGGGGAACTACAGACCAGTCAGCCTCACCTCAATCCCTAGAAAAATCATAGAGCGGGTCCTCAAGGAATCCATTTAATGGATTCATAGAATGATACAAAATGAGGCTTGGAAGGGACCTCAGGAGGTATCTAGTCCACCCCCCGCTCAAAGCAGAAATATTGCCAGCTAGATCATCCCAGACATCTAGCCAGGTTTTGAAAACATCCAAGGACGGAGCTTCCACCACCTCTCTGGGGAACCTGTTCCAGTGTTTTACTACCCTCCTAGTGAGAGGGTTTTTTTCCTAATATCTAAGGCTGTGCAAGGCTTTGGATCTGGACCCGCTTCGGATGCTTCAACATCTGAAGCGGCACTTCTGGATCAAAGCGGGATCCCAGTAATGGTGTCCAGAGCAGGTTGGGGGCATCCGAAGCGCTTCGGACCCACTTTGGATGCTTCGGACCCGCTTCGACCATTTTGAGGCAATTAGAAGAGGGAGGGGGAGCAGGGGAGGGATGGAGAGTGGGGGGGAGGGAGGGGGAGCATGGGGGGAAGACTGACATCTGTAGGTAGCCAGCGAGAAGAATTTCTCCCTGGCTAAAAAAAGTATAAAAGCCCCTGTTTCCAGCCCTTCTGTACCTTTTGCAGCTCATTCCCTATCAGCAGCTGTGTGAGAGAGGAACGCTGCAACTGAGACCTGCCTGCTGCTGTTTCATGTTATAAAAGGCGTGGTTAAGATTTAGCTTAGCTTAGTTTAGCTTAACTATTTTATTCAATTAGTAGTCTTACGATTCAATTTATTTCTTTGAATAATTTTTTGGGGAACTTGTTTTGGAAACTTTGCAAAAAGACAGTTGTGTTTTCCCAGCCAGTGTTATCTATCACTGTGCAGGAAGGCACAGATTGCTTGCATGCATGCACGCACACACATACACAGAGACCCAGAACATAAAAAAAAAAATCACAGCAGAAGAAGAAAGACAGATATTTACAGAAGAGCAAGACACGGATAATATATCGATTCACAGGAAGACACACAAATAATTTCATTCACACCACAAGATAGACACAGATATTCACAGGAGAACAAGACAGACAGATATACAAAAGGATTCACACACACACACACAGACCTTTTGTGGCACAGGAAAGATCAATATGAAGCATGCTGGAAAGGCAGGTGCCAGGTCTTCTGGCAGGTGAGGGAGAGGGGGTACGGGGAGAGCTAGAGCTGTAAGCCCCCCCCTCCATCCCAAACACAGATGCATTCTATTCCCGAGCAGCGATGACACCAGTGCTGCCAGTGGAAGCCAGGTGGTGGGAGCAGTGTCTGCACCTAATGTCCCTGCATCTGCACCACCTCTGCTCAGTCCAGAAGTGGGCACCAGCAGTGGAATCACTTCCTCTTCCACTCTGATTTCAGCTCTCAGCATGAGCCTCCCACTGCCAGAGGAGGAGCTGGAGCTGGAACCAGGGATGCTGAGCATGCTGGCTCAAGCAATTCTGGGGACTGAGGGGGAATCAGAATTTGTGCTCCACACCCCTCAAGTTTCCCCTAGACCCAGGTCTCCTCCGGAAAGCAGCACCTCAGAGAAGGCTGAGGTTGTGGAGGCAAGTGGTTCAGCTGAGGCAGCTCCTCCTTCTGTTCAGACTCAGCCTGCTGAGAAGGAGGAAAAGGCAGGATCCTTGCCCTCAACCCAGAAGTGGGGGAGTAGTATAGTGTGGGATCATTTTGAGGTGGCAGATGATCCCAGGCTTGCCATCTGCCAGCACTGCTGAAGGCACATGAGCCATGGCAAGGACATGAGACACTTCACCACGGCCATGCTGCTGCATCTGAGGAGGCACCACCCCCTTTTCCTTCTTCCTGCTGCTCAGCCTGGCACCAGTGCGAATGTGCAGAAAGGGAAGTCTCCCACTCGCTCCAAAGCCCCTTTACCCCCAAAGCAGAGCACCCCAGGCCAGTGGGGGAAAGGTGGACAGAAAGTGGGGCATGTTCCCAAGGCATGTGAGATCACCCAGAGCATTGGGGAGATGCTTGCTGTGGATAGCCAGCCCTTCTCCCTAGTTGAGCGACCAGGGTTCAGGCGGTTTGTAGCACTTCTGGCCCCATTTTACAAAGTGCCTGCATGCACCACCTTTAGCAGGGTGGTGGTGCCCTCCCTGTTTCAGGCATTCAGGGAGTACTTGAGGGAGGAGCTGCACAAGTCCACAGGTAGCCTTGTACTTCACCTCCGACATCTGGAGCAGCCGGGGTGGCGATCATGCCTACCTCTCCCTCACGGGGCACTGGTGCACTCAGTCAGGCTGTCGGTGGGCTCTACTGCAAGCCGAGGTGCTGGATGAGTCCCACACAGCAAGGGAGATCATGGGGCCCATGAACTGCATGGTGCAGGGGTGGCTCATTGGGCAGGCCAAGCTCACCTGCGGGTTCATGGTCACTGATAGCGAGACCAATATAGTGAAGGTGAGATGGCTTTGCTTGGGGAGATAGGGATCAGCACCCCTCTAAACAGGGCTGAGTGGGGTACCATCTTCCAGAGTCCTCATGCCCTTCCTCAAGGCCACTGAGACCCTTAGCACTGGCAATGCTCTCCTTAGCCAGGTGATCCCCATAGTGAGGGAACTTGAGAACCAAATGGAGATCTTCCAGGGGACCAATGTTCCTGGCTGGGGCAGGCCACTGTCACCAGATGTGGAGGCACTGGTAAGGTGGCTGAAGGAGGGCATCAGGAGACAACTCGATCCTTTGCAGTCCAGTATGGTCCACATGATGGTGGGCATGTGCGACCCAAGGGTGAAGGGCAGCATGTGCACTGGCAGCCCCAAAACCTATGATCACTGGACCCAGGTGCTGGTGAACAAAGTCAGGGAGGCCAAAGTGCAAAGGTGAGGGGATGTGGAAGAGGGGGATCCACTTTCCTGTGCCAGCATTCCCAGCACCAGCGCCAGCCAGTCACCTCCATGCCAGCCACTGCCAATGTGGGCCATGGGCATGGCTTCAATGCTGGGGTCCAAACGCACCAGACCCCAGCCTCGGGCAGGTAGTGCCAAGGCTTCGGTGGCTACCTATCTTGCTGAGGATATGGAGCCACTGGCCTACTGGGCCAGCTGCAGCCAGATGTGGCAAGATCTGGCCACGGTCACCTGGTAACGCCTGTCCTGTCCACTGACCAGTGTTCCAAATGAGAAGGTGTTCAGCATCGCTGGGGATGTTGTGACACCACACCGCATCTGCTTGGATCCTATATTGGTGGAGCAGCTGGTGTTTCTCAAGGTGAACCTCCTGCTGCTGTGGTTCCCCAAGCTCCACCTGCAGATGGACTGAGTGCCACCCTCCTCACTCTGTCTACACCAATTTCCTTTTCTGAGGTTTTGAAAAGCCAAGTAATGCCCTGCTCTCAGCTGGAGGGAGCACTAACTGCATCACCAGCCAGCAGGGGAAGAACATGTCCCTCCTGATCTCATTCCCCTGCCAGGACAAACTCATAGGTATGGGATTGGGGCTATGGGGAATGAGGAGGACCCAGGTCCTGGGCATGACCACTAAAACTTCACCCTGCCAGGGTAGGGAGGCCTGGTGGGACTGCTGGTGGCGCAGAAGCCCCGTAATGCCAAGACCAATGATTCCCTGGTGAAAGGTGGGTAGGAGGTGCCATAACTCTGACTAATGCATGTACACACAAAGTTCTGGCTGAGGAACGCCCAGATCTGTCACGTCTTTGACAGGCTTGACGCTTGCTGTTTGCAGAGCAGTTGTGAGGCTCCCAGTGAGCTCAGCTTAGCTGCCCGGGATGCCAGCTTTAGAGTTGAAAACCCCTTTGTCAGGCTGAGGAAGTACCTGCAGTTGATACTGGATGGAAGGAAGTACCTGCAGGAAGTACCTGCAGTTGATACTGGATAGTAAAGAAGCTAGAGGCTGGCCTGGCCCACAATGCAGGCAAGAAAGCCAGTCAGTGAAAATGGAAATGGAGGCATTGGGTGGGAGGGACAGGCTGGTGTGGGGAGGAGGGTGGAAAGGGGGATGTAGCAACACACGTAAAAGTGTAGAGGTGCCTGGGGTGTCAGATGTCCAGCAGGTCACAGTGTGCCAGAATTCCACTGTCTATATGGAGTCCATGAGTTTCTGTACCTACTACCTAGGAGGCTGATGAAGTGCAGTCCATAGGCCCAGCTCTGAAAAGTGGTTTGCATCGTAATTTGTTCCCTCTCAGGATTGGGCCTGAGAGACTGGAGGCAGTGTTTTTTTGGTGAGGAACATGCCCCCACAGGTAGTTGGGTTTTGTTGACTTTGATAGATTCTGGTGTGCAGTTTGGGGGGGTACTGGAGATACTTGGCAGGTTTTGTGTTTTGAGCTGTAGGAAGTTGGCTTCAGTTCTGGTGATGAGGTTAGGTGTTTGTTTGAATGTACAAACCACTTTTCAGAGCTGGGCCTATGAACTGTACTTCATCAGCCTCCTACGTAATAG
>NW_005842647.1:70105-72471 GCF_000455745.1 Alligator sinensis | reverse complement strand
GGGGGGGCGAAGGCCACTGTCACCAGATGTGGAGGCACTGGTAAGGTGGCTGAAGGAGGGCATCAGGAGACAACTCGATCCTTTGCAGTCCAGTATGGTCCACATGATGGTGGGCATGTGCGACCCAAGGGTGAAGGGCAGCATGTGCACTGGCAGCCCCAAAACCTATGATCACTGGACCCAGGTGCTGGTGAACAAAGTCAGGGAGGCCAAAGTGCAAAGGTGAGGGGATGTGGAAGAGGGGGATCCACTTTCCTGTGCCAGCATTCCCAGCACCAGCGCCAGCCAGTCACCTCCATGCCAGCCACTGCCAATGTGGGCCATGGGCATGGCTTCAATGCTGGGGTCCAAACGCACCAGACCCCAGCCTCGGGCAGGTAGTGCCAAGGCTTCGGTGGCTACCTATCTTGCTGAGGATATGGAGCCACTGGCCTACTGGGCCAGCTGCAGCCAGATGTGGCAAGATCTGGCCACGGTCACCTGGTAACGCCTGTCCTGTCCACTGACCAGTGTTCCAAATGAGAAGGTGTTCAGCATCGCTGGGGATGTTGTGACACCACACCGCATCTGCTTGGATCCTATATTGGTGGAGCAGCTGGTGTTTCTCAAGGTGAACCTCCTGCTGCTGTGGTTCCCCAAGCTCCACCTGCAGATGGACTGAGTGCCACCCTCCTCACTCTGTCTACACCAATTTCCTTTTCTGAGGTTTTGAAAAGCCAAGTAATGCCCTGCTCTCAGCTGGAGGGAGCACTAACTGCATCACCAGCCAGCAGGGGAAGAACATGTCCCTCCTGATCTCATTCCCCTGCCAGGACAAACTCATAGGTATGGGATTGGGGCTATGGGGAATGAGGAGGACCCAGGTCCTGGGCATGACCACTAAAACTTCACCCTGCCAGGGTAGGGAGGCCTGGTGGGACTGCTGGTGGCGCAGAAGCCCCGTAATGCCAAGACCAATGATTCCCTGGTGAAAGGTGGGTAGGAGGTGCCATAACTCTGACTAATGCATGTACACACAAAGTTCTGGCTGAGGAACGCCCAGATCTGTCACGTCTTTGACAGGCTTGACGCTTGCTGTTTGCAGAGCAGTTGTGAGGCTCCCAGTGAGCTCAGCTTAGCTGCCCGGGATGCCAGCTTTAGAGTTGAAAACCCCTTTGTCAGGCTGAGGAAGTACCTGCAGTTGATACTGGATGGAAGGAAGTACCTGCAGGAAGTACCTGCAGTTGATACTGGATAGTAAAGAAGCTAGAGGCTGGCCTGGCCCACAATGCAGGCAAGAAAGCCAGTCAGTGAAAATGGAAATGGAGGCATTGGGTGGGAGGGACAGGCTGGTGTGGGGAGGAGGGTGGAAAGGGGGATGTAGCAACACACGTAAAAGTGTAGAGGTGCCTGGGGTGTCAGATGTCCAGCAGGTCACAGTGTGCCAGAATTCCACTGTCTATATGGAGTCCATGAGTTTCTGTACCTACTACCTAGGAGGCTGATGAAGTGCAGTCCATAGGCCCAGCTCTGAAAAGTGGTTTGCATCGTAATTTGTTCCCTCTCAGGATTGGGCCTGAGAGACTGGAGGCAGTGTTTTTTTGGTGAGGAACATGCCCCCACAGGTAGTTGGGTTTTGTTGACTTTGATAGATTCTGGTGTGCAGTTTGGGGGGGTACTGGAGATACTTGGCAGGTTTTGTGTTTTGAGCTGTAGGAAGTTGGCTTCAGTTCTGGTGATGAGGTTAGGTGTTTGTTTGAATGTACAAACCACTTTTCAGAGCTGGGCCTATGAACTGTACTTCATCAGCCTCCTAGGTAGTAGGTACAGTAACTCATGGACTCAATATAGACGGTGGAATTCTGGCACACTGCAACCTGCCAGATATCTGACACCCCAGGCACCTCTGCACTTTTACCTGTGTTGCTACATCCCCCTTTCCACCCTCCCTCCCCCGACACCTCCATTTCCATTTTCACTGACTGGCTTTCTTGCCTGCATTGCGGGCCAGGCCATCCTCTGGCTTCTTTACTATTCCTTCCAGGACCAACTGCAGGTACTTCCTCAGCCTGACAAAGGGGTTTTCAACCCTAAAGCTTCAAAAGATACATTTTTTTTAAGTACTACTTCAAGCCCCAAATGACAGACTCCCCCAGCAAGACACACACAGCTGGCAGGCTTCGCAACCTAGCAGGGCCCAACACTCACTCAGGCCTGCTCTAGGACACATACACACAGCTGACAGGCTTTGTGGCCTCAGTAAGAGCTACCACCCCTGCAGTTTTGATCCCTCCCCCCTCCCTCCACCCCCCGGTGTTGTAACACATAGACGTAACAGGAGTTTTGCATTCAGGAATTTGGGGTGCAGTTCCCCCCAAAACCCCCGC
>NW_005842647.1:66550-69474 GCF_000455745.1 Alligator sinensis | reverse complement strand
TGACCGTGTCCCCAAACTGCCGGCCCATGTTCATTTTGGCATCCATACTGACTCCAAGATCCTTTTCTGCCTCTGCACTGACAAGAAGGGAGTTCCCCAGCCTGTCGGTGTGCTGCTGGTTCTTCCCCCCAAGGTGCAGTACTCTGCACTTGTCAGTGTTGAAACCCACCCTGTTCTCATCTGCCCACCCCTGTAACCTGTCTAGGTCCAATTGCAGCCTATTCCTCCCTTCTAGCGTGCCCACATCCCCCCACATCTTAGTGTCGTCAGCAAATTTGAACAGGGTGCTTTTTACCCCTTGTCCAAGTCACTGATGAAGATGTTGAACAGCACAGGTCTGAGGACTGAGCCCTGGGGAACCCCACTGCCCACATCCCTCCAGGTCAAAAATGACCCGTCCACCACCACTCTCTGGGTGCAGCCCTCCAGCCAGTTAGCAACCCATTTGACTGTGTAGGTGTTGACACCACAGTCCCCTAGTTTTTTAATGAGAATGGGGTGAGAGACAGTGTCAAAGGCCTTCCTGAAGTCCAGAAAGACTACATTCACTGCTACCCCTGCGTCCAAGGATTTTGTGACCTGGTCATAGAAGGCCACCAGGTTGGTCTGACAGTGCCTGAGCTGGCTGGAAAGGGAAGCTGTCTTGCTTGTAGCCCCCCCAGAGCCATATACCCCTGGGCCTGTCACAAAGGGCCTGTGTCTGACAGGACCTGCCTCTAATGAACCCATGTTGGTTGCCCCTAAGCATAAGCATGCCCCTCTGCTGGCCCCTTGTGGACATGAGCCAGGATTATTCTCTCAAAAAGCTTACCCGGGATCGAGGTAAGACTAACTGGCTTATAGTTTCCTGGGACCTCCTCCTCCCTGAAAATGGGGACCACATTGGCCCTTTTCCAGTCCTCTGGCACCACACCAGAGCACCATGAGTGCTCGTAAAGCCGTGCCAGGGGTCCCGCAAAGATCTGGGGTGCAGTTCCCCCCCAAGCCCCTGCACTGATTTTCTTGAAACTTGGCACACTTCATGCTCTTAGCAAAGGCTATCATCCCTGCAAGTTCAAGTTTCATCCAAATCATACAACAAACAACAAGGTTATAGATCTTTCATTGATTCCCCATTATACCCTATGGCCAGATCTCGGAGGCAGCTCCGAAGCCGCTTTGGCCAGATTGAGGCGGAAACCCGGTCCAGAGCTCTGGATCAGACTGTGACCATCTGAAGCGGCTGGATCCAAAGCCAGATCGGATTGCTGCCGACTCACACAGCCCTACTAATATCTAACTGAAACTTCCCTTGCTGCAACTTGAGACCACTGCTCCTTGTTCTGTCATCTGCCACCACTGAGAACAGTCTAGCTCCCCCCTCTCTGAAACCACCCTTCAGGTAGTTGAAGGCTGCTATTAAATCCCCCCTCAGTCTTCTCTTCTCCAGATTAAATAAGCTAAGTTTCCTCATCCTCTCATAACTTCATAAGTTATATGCCCCACCCCCTCACCATTTTTGTTGCTTTCCGCAGGACTCTCTCCAATTTGTCCACATCTGTTCTGTAGTGGGGGGGCCCAACACTGACACAGTACTCCAGATGTGGCCTCACCAGTGCCGACTAGAGGGAAAGAATCACTTCCTTCAGTCTGCTGGCAATACTGCTAATAATGCAGCCTGGTACGCCATTAGGCTTCTTGGCAACAAGGGCAGACTGTTGGATCATATTCAGTTTATATTCACTGTAACCCCCAGGTCCTTTTCTGCAGAGCTGCTGCTTAGCCAGTTGATTCCCAGCTGGTACCAGTGCGTGGGATTGTTCCATCTTAAGTACAGGACTTTGCACTTTTCCATATTGTCCCCAGCACTCCCCAAAAACTTCCTAGATTGCTTGTGCACTGCTGTATTGCCCTCCTATCAGATGTCAGAGTGATTGAAGTCCCCCATGAGAAACAGGGCCTGTAATTGAGAAACTTCTGCTAACTATTTAAAGACTCATCTACCTCAGCCTCCTGGCCTGGTGGTCTATAGCAGACGCCCACCACAACATCACCCTGGTTGCTCTCCCCTCTGACCGTAACCCATTGTGGCAATGCCTCTAGTTTTCATATGCTATGGGAGCTACTAGCTCAAAATCCCTCTGGTCTAGGTATAAAAATAGGGCTAGGTAATGCTGAGGCTAGGACCTGCATCTAAGGGCAAATGTTTCATATAACTGATTCCAAAAGCTAGATTAGAAATCCATCATGCCTTCCAAAAGGCATAATTTGTAGATGTAAAGAACCAGGCCTACAAAATTTGGTGGTAAATTGTATACTTACTAGATTTTAAATGATCCAATCAGGCATGTATCAATAAGCAAGAGAGATCAATACAATGTGGTCAACTTCTGTTCTTCATGGTGATATTTTGTTTTTGGTAAGTCCCATTCTTTTGATAGTATGCTGTTATTTAAAATCTCTTCCCAGTCCTACTCCCCATCACATCTCTTCTCTCACTGGCACCTCCAAAATCTTCACTGTGTCCCAACACCAGAAATTAACTCTCTATCATGGCTTGAATTTTGGGAAGGAATATAGAATGACTCTCGTAAGCTTCATCAGCAAGGCAAACACCATGCACACAAGCCACCAAAATGAGATGCCATCATAGCAGATTGTGAAGATGCTCAAGATATGATCTTTTTCTGTGCTCTGTTGGGCTAGGCTGGGTTCCTCCATTTTGTCCCCTCAGTGGAGTTAAGATGCACCCTGGGCTCACTTTGCCACCTCCTGCACTTCCTGTTTCCTCTGGTAGAATCACTAAACCCAGGAGAGGTACATAAAGGAAAATAATGTCCTGAGACAACAAGGTCTTGGCTTTAGTCCCTAACTTTCAGTAAACGGAAGTTTTCTTAGCAGGTGCAGATGGGAATAGGGAAGTCTGTAGCAGCTCTTTCCCCTGT
>NW_005842647.1:26853-66486 GCF_000455745.1 Alligator sinensis | reverse complement strand
TCCCTCGTTTCCAGGAACCTGACTACGCTCACTAACACTGGTTGCTGAATGTAGGCCCAGCCTGGCCTCCTGTCTCTTGTCTACAAAAAACAACATGCTTTCTTTTTTTCCATTTAGTTTGGAACCTGCCTCACCCTGAGGCTGCTTTCTGTAAGCTCTGCCAGTGAGCACTTGCTGTTCTCTATTCATTTCCATTTTGTCCACCTGCAGCCCTGGAATATGTCACAGTGGCTGATGGGGAACCGCTCACAGACTCAACGTGACCATTTGCTATCCTCCTACCCTTAGGCATAGCAGGATGGTCACAGGCTATAACTCCCCCTTCTTCTCCTCGCATCAGATTGTTTCTTATCAGTATCCATCAATGAGGCTGTCAGAGCCCCACTGCAGTGACAAAGTCTGTTTCATCCATGCCCCAATCCTCCTGGCCCTCTCCCCCTCTCTTTTTTTTCCCTCTATAAACATGTCCCTCTGGGGCATGCTATCTTATGCACTTCTGGCTTTTCCTGTCTGTGTGTAAAACAGTACACAAGTTTAAATACCTGCTGCTTTCTGCACTCCTGCCCTTTTAACTAACCAGAAGTTGTTTGTGGCATAGTGGGAGAATAGGCAGAGCAATGCTAACATTTGTGGCACAGACATAGATGTTATGGGCTTTATTCTCATCCGCATCCAAGCTCCAATCAGCATGGGGAGTCAGGGGATATCAGGGAGATTATTAGGACTTTCTGATCTTGTCTCTCCCAGTCCCAGTTTGAGTTAGTGTAGCATCCAGGCTGCTCTGTAACACAGTAGTAGTTGTAGAATCTGCCACCATGTCTTTACTCACAACTTGAATAGGATGACCAAGGAAAAAGGAAGTACCAATGGAAAATGTGCCAGTTTTAAGTAAGAAAAAATGAAGACATTTCTTTAAAAAAACTGTAATATGATTCTGTCATTTCAAAGGGACATTGGATGGGTGAAATTCAAATAGTAAAACAAATCCCCGTATGTGATCTGAGTAGCTTTTGAATTGTGGGTGCTGAATAGTTGAAAACCAGGTACTGAGCTCTTTGGAACATCTGAAATAAAATTGGAAATACTTCTTTTGCTTTTCAATATTTATGCAGAGTTTTTACTTTTATGATTTGCATTGGCATTTTCTTTGACAGTGACAGGAAGCAATTCAATTCACTTTCTGCTTCATGTGCTGAAAAACAATCCTGCAGTAATAGAAAACAGTACTCCAAAAGACCTTAGGTCAAGGTTTGTAAAACAGGGTGCTCCAAATCAGGCTCTTGGGTCTATACATCCGTGTCTAACTCAATAGCCCAATTTCTAGAAGCTCTATTTCCTTTCTGAAGTAAACAGAAGTTTCTAACTGTTCAATGTGTTTTAAATCAAGCTATTGAACTCAGCACTGAGATGGTGGTTGGTTGGGTTTTTTTTTGGTTGAGTTTTTTTGGTGGTTTTGTTTACTTCCAGCAGTATAAAACGCACTTTAAAGGTATCTTTTGATAACGGGTAAAGTCTTGTACTGTACCATAACTTTTAGTTTATTTTTGAGGCAGCTGATTTTCCTATTAATATAAGCAGTCTGTTTTTTAAAATCTTGGGACTGATTTTCCAAACAGTTGAAGACACAAATGCTCAGCCTCTTTAGGAACTTTATAAAAGCACATGAAACTCTTCTAATTCCTGTTATTGTATGCAGTAAAACCATAAATGTCCCTTTTATAAATCCTCTCTTTTAGGGCAATGCCCCTTTAATAATACTGAATAGAAATACAGTTAAGTGACCTTCCAAAGCGAATAAGGAAGGCTATGGTACTTTGCAGTCTTTCATTAGATATCAGTCCACTTAAGAAAAGTGAAGACAGCTTAACTGATGAAATTGTCAGAAGGCAAGGAGAGGGGAAGGAAGTGTAATTGAGCTTTTAGACAGTGTTTCACTGTGCACTGTACCTGCCACCAAAGTCAGGCAAGTCTATTGATTTGTTTCTCAAGTGGTCTATGTCTCCTGTTTAGCTATTTGGTGGGTGATGCACACACTGCTTTCAAGGAGTATGGATTTTTGGTCATGTTTTGTAAAGACATAGGAGGCTTCTAGAATCCATCCAGCAATAAGAAGTTGAGGGTAGGGATGTATGAACGATTTTACACGGGATAAAAGGGGGCAGGGATGTACACACCTGTCAGGTATCTGATTACCTGTGTTAATGCTCTTGCCCCATGGAAGCATGGCATCTAAACCATAGTAATTCATCCCTTTTTCACTGACAGATAAAATGGCACAGCTTTACCTTACTGTGAAGTAACATGGGCACATGCAGTTACTACACAACAGATTCCCAATCTCTAACCCTGTTGTAAATTGTCTCTTCCCTCTGGTTTCTTTCCAGGAAGGCATGGCAGTGCTGCTGTTTTGAAAGGTAATGGCTACACTGCACAGTTAACCTGGGTTATCAACAAGCCCCTGATTTAGCCTAATGAGTGTGAAAGTATTCTCACAGAAATCCCTTTTCATATTACAGTATTTCTGCATTTGCCTGTGTGTTGGGCAGCATACCCCATGGTAATTTGTGGTGACATGCTTTTGGATTCGACGCTGAAGGACTACCAGGACTTGAGTGCCTTTGCCTACACACTCGTGGCAAAGTGAGCTGGTAAAAGCCAGGTTCTAATGGAGCCTGGGCTCTAAAACTCTTCTCTGATCCCAGCCAAATAAGCTAGACCAAGCTGAGAGTGCCTGAAAACATGGGGCAGAAGTTTTTCTTTGTGGATAGTAGGAAGCTAGAATTATAACCCAGGTAAGAACCCAGGTTAGCTGTACATCCCTCTTTGTCATCTTCATCACTTATCTCACATCCCCAATTTCTGTACACCCTTCTTAAAATACAGCATCCAAAACTGTACATTTGACCCTAGCTGAGGCCTAACCAGCACCACGTGAAGTAGCACTATTACCTCTTGTGTATTGCCCGCAATGCTTCTGTTACTGCAGCCCAAACTTCATTTGCCTGTCTGCACCAGTGTCACATCTCTGACAAATGTTGGTAGTATGTTCTCCTATAACTCAAATCCTTTGCAACAGAGCTAATGCAAAGTCAGGCATCCCCCTTTTCATATTTGTGCATTTAGGGTGGAAATCTATGTTCTGTTGTGAGTCTAGTCTTCCTTTGTATGCCTTCTGAGTCTAGTGTGGCAGTTTTTTAGCCATTTACCTGATTATTTTTGAACCCCACTTTACATGCATAGTTTTACATGTCCAAAGCACAGATTATGAACATTAGGGTTACACCTTGTCCATAAAATGTGCACATGTACCTGAGCATAAGTCTCAGAAAAGATGACAAATATAGGGGAGAAGAGCCTCTTCATATTTTAGCTCCAGTACCTGAGACGTTAGGACTTTTGCCCAGAAGGCCAGAGAGCTGGGTTCTACATTCGGGTACTGGAAAAAAATGGAAGTCAGTGAAGTAGGGAAATTTCTGCCCCACTGGAAACAAGGGTCCAAGCCTGAAGCTTGTTCTGTTCAGTCATGTCACTGAACTACACACCCTCTTGCTTGTTTTCTTTCTCCTAACCACACATGTCTACCCCCCTCTTGACTTAGGTCAGGAATTATCTAAACCTCTCTCTGGCACTCCTTTGGGAGCTATGTTCATCATGACTTTGGGATAACTCAGATAGGAACTGAGGTATGAACAAACATCCTGCACCCATCTGTATGAGAAACAAAGAGCCCAGCACCTCAGAATAGAAATGGAAGAGTAGGAGGAGCTACTGCATACACCAGAATAGGAAAGGAATTTAAAAGCCTTTCTGGGTTCATCAGAAATCTAAAAAGTATTGCTTAGTCTTTGAAATTCTTAATGGCTTGCATCCCACCTAGGTCAATAGCCAAATTCCCACTGGCAACTACAAAATTTCACCTTGAATGTCTGAACTTGGCTAAGAACATAACCGGGGATCTTAATTTTTCTAAACATCAACAGCAATGCAGCCAAGTTAACGCAAGATGGCGCTATGAGGACAATTTTTATTTTAAAAAAGCCCAAACCAACACTGCTTCAAATAATGCTTTCTTCCAAAGCCCAAGAAGATAGCAAATTACCACCCCATTTACTGTCTTTCAACTCTCTCTGGCCTTTCTCTTTTGCACAGCCAGTGAAGAGAAGCTGAGCCTTAAACAATCTTATTTTTGAAGCAAAATTAAAAAAAAAAAAAATCTCAGATCTGCTTCAGTAATAAAAGCTAAGGGTTAAATCCAAAGCCCACTTAAACCCATGCTCTTTGAGAGAGGCCTATGGTAGCTTTGCCTTTCTGTATCACCTGTCTTCTGAGGTGCTCCAAGCAAGAATTAAGCCTTGCCAGGTTGCTGCATAGTAGGTGAAAATATTCCCAAATACAGGCAGGGAAACTGAGGCACAGAGGATAAGTGATTTGTCATCACTTACTTGTTATCACTGAGCTAGTGACTGCCAGACCCTTGTTATACCAAATAAATAATGAATGCTACAGAAGAATGTAGCCAGGAGTCAGATATGGGAAAATGCTACCAGAAATTTCAGAGACCAGGATTAGGCAAAGAAATTGTACTTAAAGGAAAAGTGAAAGGATAGTCAAGCCAAGGTCAAAGAATAATGGAAGTGCCATAAAGAGCAAGGAAACTCTCAGATGTTGAGATACAGAAAAGCTAAAACAAACATACTTTGCTTTTAGGGTCATCTGACTCCCTGCTAAGATCCTCTTTCTGTCCCAGTTATTCCCCAATTTTCTTGGAGTGCTTTGGAAGAAGAGACAGAAAGCTGCTGTCCAGAAGCTGAAACACTAACACAGTACCCGTAGCAGTTTAGCTGCAATGACCCAAGGCTCTGTCCTTGGACCCATACTGTTCAACATCTTCATTAATGATGTGGACACTGGAGTCAGAAGCGGACTGGCCAAGTTCGCCGATGACACCAAACTTTGGGGCAAAGCATCCACACCAGAAGACAGGCAGGTTATCCAGGCTGACCTGGACAGGCTCAGCAAGTGGGCGGACGAGAATCATATGGTGTTCAACGCCGATAAATGCAAGGTTCTCCACCTTGGGGAAAAAAAACCCGCAGCATCCTTATAGGCTCGGCAGTGCTATGTTGGCTAGCACTATGCAAGAAAGAGACTTGGGGGTCATCATTGACCACAAGATGAACATGAGCCTGCAATGCGATGCGGCAGCTAGTAAAGCGACCAAAACACTGGCTTGCATCCATAGATGCTTCTCAAGCAAATCCCGGGACGTCATTCTCCCCCTGTACTCGGCCTTAGTGAGGCCGCAGCTGGAGTACTGTGTCCAGTTTTGGGCTCCACAATTCAAAAAGGATGTGGAGAAGCTTGAGAGAGTCCAGAGAAGAGCCATGCGCATGATCAGAGCTCAGGGAAGCAGACCCTACGATGACAGGCTGAGAGCCCTGGGGCTCTTTAGCCTGAAAAAGTGCAGGCTCAGGGGTGATCTGATGGCCACCTACAAGTTTATCAGGGGTGACCACCAGCATCTGGGGGAACGTTTGTTCACCAGAGCGCCCCAAGGGATGACGAGGTCGAATGGTCACAAACTACTTCAAGATCGTTTCAGGCTGGACATAAGGAAGAACTTCTTTACTGTCCGAGCCCCCAAGGTCTGGAACAGCCTGCCACCGGAGGTGGTTCAAGCGCCTTCATTGAACACCTTCAAGATGAAACTGGATGCTTATCTTGCTGGGATCCTATGACCCCAGCTGACTTCCTGCCCTTTGGGCGGGGGGCTGGACTCGATGATCTTCCAAGGTCCCTTCCAGCCCTGATGTCTATGAAACTATGAAACCCAGAGCTGAGTGGGGGCTGCAAGTCCTACATAGGAAAGAAGGCAAGCAAGGCAAATCAGGCTGTGCTGAGCTATGGGCTGATGCAGCCAGACTGCTATTGGTATCCAAACTAGTGAGGTTAAATTTATCTTGGGTAGGTCTGCATTATGCTCCAGTAGCTGTGGTGACTGCTATTTAAGAATACCCTGCAGAGACAGAAAAATTGCAGTAAAGCACATGATGAATTTCAGTGCCCAGGGGCCACAAAAGCTCACCAGAGGTAAAAGGAGGCAGCCTTTTATATACCACACTCCTCAAATCTTACCTGAAGAAGAAAACATTGCATTCAAAAGCTTGCCTAAGTCTATCCCAGCCATGCAGTTGGTCCAGTAAAAAGACACCCCCCACAAAAATCCTTCCCTCTCACTTCCTTTGTAGAAATTTCTGGGATCCAAGGACAGAAACTGCTTTGTAGGATCTAAATATTGTTGTTGTTAGGGTTCAGTTCCTGCTGCCTCCTATTCCTGTGCAAGCAGAGAAGCTTATTGGGCCTTATCCCACATCATTACAAGCTGCCAATACCCTGATCCCTTCCTATATTCAGGTATCACTGCGGGATACAGGACAAAGATGATGGTGGAGGCATTGATCAACAATCTCCCAGTGGCCTTGAACAAGTCCAAGCAAAACCACTGTCTCAACTGTAAAGTAAAACGCATACCATCATAAAATCTCCACAATATGGGATGTATTAGGGAAGGAGACATCTGAGGGAGCAAAACCAGGTGCCAAGGGAAAAGTGACAAATAGGGAGATGTTCACACTTGTGTTGAAAAGAAAGGAAGCAGCAAAGTTTTAAGGTGTTTTTAAAATACAGTGATGCACTGAGGGCAGATGTCTACTCAAACATCAAATGGTCAGCTGTTGACTTAAGACTTAGAACCAGGTTTGGAGAGCTGAATAACCCCTGACCTCAAAAGACGCTCATCAACTTCTGTGGGATTTCTTGTAAGGATATCAGAATCTGGTTGTTTATAGTGAGCTCTCTGAAAAGGCAGTAGTGTCCAAGCAAAGTTTGCTCAGCCTGGTAAGGCACAAGGAGATCTCAGATAGGGCCTTGTCACATGGAATTTATATAGATTGTAGTAAGCATTACTATTCTACATTAAAAGTGTTCTGAGGGATTGCACAGTAGTGTTTAGTATGATCTCTAACATGGTCTCTAATGCTTGGCTTGCTGATTTGTCAGTCCCAGCCCGGCACTGCATCAAAGTCTTGAACTGGCTCTAGTGTGGTCCCAGCCTGTGCCACACTGGAGTCTTGAACCAGCCCCAGTACAATGCCAGGGCTGGGTCCAACAATCAGTAAGCTGTGTGTATATTATCTCCGTGGAACAGTCTGACAATAGCTGAATATGTTTTACCTACTGCAATCAAAATATACTCCTCCTATGGAAAGTCCTAAATTTGCCACTGTATATTCATATTTAGCATGTGTTTAACTGCTTGAATGTGTCAGTGCATGTGTGTTAAGTCCTGTGAGGGTGTCCTAAGTGTAACGTGCAACACAGCCCATAGTTATTCATTTTCACCATGTGGCAGAATGTGAGAATGAGTCCATGATAAACTCTCAAAGCACATATGCTAAACTGTGAGTGCTCAGAGTTTGAGAGCAGCCCAGGGCAGCTGGTTCAGACCCCTCTGAGCTATCTACACTGCCTGGTTGCTGGGCTTGGGTACCCATGACAGCAGAAGTGGGCTGGGCTTGTTTTTGAAGTAATGGTCTTGGATTTGACAAGGAGGTGATACGGAGATGGCTTCAGGAACCCATTGTCCTAGACGCTGATGTACAAAAATAAAGTGCTGAAAGAATTTAGTCTAAATTAGGATATGAGGCCAGTGCACTGCTTTTGAGCCACAATAGTGTCAGCACCTTCTAGAGTGTATTCTCCAGATCCTATGCCTGCAGTGATTTTTCTGCACCCTCAATCATTATTTTCTCACCTGGAGAGCCCCATACCTATACATATGGTGCAAGGAGGTGGCCACATTCTAGCTTACCCCACAACCTCCCACTTCCCATGTCTACACTAAACTCTTGAGCAGACTAAGGTCTGAATTCAGTTTTATCAAAACTGCTACAAAGATTAGCCAAGAGTACCCTGCTGAATTGTCTCTGAGCTCACTTGGCCCTAATTTGATAAGAAGTTCTTGCTAGATAGGCCTCTCTAAGCCATCAGAAAAGATATATTTGTGCTCCTGGTAGAGATTTATCAGGACTTAGATCAGGGTCTTTAACTTTCCTTCCCCTGCACCCTCTGTGACCTCCTAAATTAGCTCTGAAAGAGAAGATGTTCCTTTCATCACTCAAAGGCTCCCATAGCGGCTGCCTCACTTCCCTCCCTCTTTCCTTGGTTATCTTTGAGGGGCCAGTGACAGCATGACAGTCAGCAGATGGTCTCCCAGCAGAGGGCCAGTGTTAAACAGAAGAGGAGGCGGCGGCTGAGTCCCTCCCATTCTGTCTCGCCATGGTCATTCTGAGACCCAGGGCTGGGCTGTAGCTCCCTGAAAAATTGCTGACATAAGCTGTCAGGACTAGACAGCTGCTGCTATAAAATTTCCCTACTTCCTGATGATGGAAGTATGAATGAGACTTAGATTCCTCTAAAGCTCAGGGCCAGTATGTGGACTATATCCTGGACTCTTTTATATGCCTTCTGGATCACTCTTTAGATCCTTTTGGGGCTCAATCCCCAGGCCTGAATCACCTACAGTTAATTTTTCCATCCTCAATGGACTGTTTCCCTCCGTGGCTTCTACCTCCTCACTTTGCCCTAATCTGTAACATGCCAAAATGTGCTTGACTAACAGCTTCTATTGCAAAAGTTAGTGCTTTGGCCTGTGCCACAAAGGTGCACATGCTTCCCTGCTTACCTTAGCTCTTTGATGCTTGGTCTGGAGCCAAATGCTGCTCGACTACCTCCATTACTGGGAGGAAGAACAATCACTAGGGATCTCTCCCAGCCTCCAGTAAAGATATTGGCCTAGTGATCCCCACAATTAAAGTTAGCCACTGCACATCCAGCCTTTGTAGTAAATGCTTCAAAATAATCAAGTCACTATGCAGGAACAACAGACATACCCACTGGTTGGTTTGAACAGATAGGTTTACAGGTGAATCCCCTTTATAAACCTTTTTTTTTTTTTTTTTTAAACCTTCTACCTCCCTTTAACTGCAAGATAATGTGGCAGCAGTCTATTCCGGTCTCCACTTCCAGCCTTCACATCCTTCACCCATAACAGAACCTAACTTAACTCATTGTTTCAAAGTGTCTTGTTGGGAGGAACAGGTACCCACTTACAGTTTCTTTGTAGAATACAAACTTGCCTCTGTTCTTCCCTTCTTTGGTTAAGTAGAGTGGAAAGGAACTGTTGTCTCTTCTTTGTAAAATTTCCCTTCCTTTAACCCAGAGACACACACAAGCACATGCACTATATATGTACATCAGGCAAATAAAGCAAATCAAAGAAGCATGTTGTTAATGCTGGTGTAGACATTAGACCAATTGTTAGCTTAAAGATTAGATATCATAAGTAATCATGTTTCTTTGTTTGTAAGTGAGACTTTCAAAGCATCTGTTGGTATTGGGTGAGGATGAAGAACCTAGCTCCTCAGCTGGCAACTTGAAAAATCTATCTATGTGCCTATATATTATGTGGTTTCCACTACAATAACATTGGGGCAGCTCACATTCTTTAAAATATTTATCCTCGCTACACCATACTGCTACATGATACTAATGCAGAACTGAAATACATGGTGAATTGCATTTTACATCCCATATAACACCATAGAATATCCAAATGGGAAGAATTATAGAAATTCCTTGGACTTTTTCACTGCCCTGGGTATCTCTTTACTCTCTGCATTTCTTTCACTTGGACTATGCAGATCAGCAAAGTCCATTTCATTTTTGCTTATAGTGAGTTGCAATTTCAGTGCCACAAAGTCTGGGTGTCAGATATGGCTGGGGAGTGTTTATTTGCTTTTAAACAGCCAATCTGACTGGAATTTTTTTTATTGCTGGTGCTTTTAAACTTGCTCGCACTTCTGTTCTTTTTGGCTTTGTAAAAGTTTGCTTTTACCAAAACCTAAACTGTGGCCAAGGGTTGAGTCCCTTTCCAGCAAACACCCCAATGTCAAACAGCTCTTCCTTTCTTCCGAGTTCTAGAGAAAGGGAAAGTGAAGAAATGCTAGAGAGAAACTCTTCCAGTTGAGGGGATAAAAAGAAGCAGGGAGTGAAAATGAATGTAGCAGCAGCCGCAGCAGACAACAACAACAACAAAAACCCAGAAGAAAGGAACAAAAGGGAAAGAACGTAAAAGGAGCTGGGGGGTAGGAGGAAAGCAAGAAAGGGAAAACTACTTAAAGTTTGCCATGAATGCAACAGTGTCATGGTCCTTTATGCAGACCAAAGGGCCTGCTGGGAAGCATGCAGCTCCATTATCACACGCCGAGGAGGGGTGATGAATGGTCACAGCTCGGCATTGACTCCGGCTGATAAACGTCCAGGTCCTTGGGGAGGCTCAGCCAGGGGTCCCCACTACACCGAACCATTTGGGTCACTGACAATAGGAGGAAATTACAATGCATCTGCTCTAAGAGTGTGCAGGGAAGGGTGGAGTAAAGGGGGTCCTGGCTGCTTAGCCATCTCCTCCTCTTCCTCCTTCCTACCACTTCAACTCAGTCTTTCCCTTATCCGCTCTGATGATGAAGTTCTTGCTGGGATTTCATGCCTGCCACATCCAGATGCTCCTGTTCTGAAGATGATGTGCACCCTGAGCCCTCTTCATCCCCTCCCCTGAAGACGCACAGTTCTCTGTCAGATGTGAGACCAAAACTTGTGGGATAACAAAGAACTCAAACACTATAGACAAGCTTTATTGACTAAGTCTCAGGGAGCCGTGGCAGCAGTCAGTGCTAACTAACACTTGTTCTGTTTGGCTGGGGAGTTTGGGTTTGCTCGGAGTAAGATAGAAGGACGATGGCTTCCAAACTTAATTCCTTCAGTCCCTGTTACTGCTTTTGCTGGGATCTATGTAGGGCCCCGTTATACATTCTCAAAACACAGAAAAGGGAGAGCCAGATTCAAAATAAAATAGACCTGGAAATTCTTGGCCCATGAGGGTAGTTTCATGCTCCATTCATCTTATACATGATGACTGCAGGGGCAGTGCTGCGGGGGAGCTCGGGGGGGGGGGCCTATAGCCACCCCAAAATTCACTTTACCCCCCATAGCCACCTCCTCCCCCACAGTAGTGCCACCACTATCCAAGCCTCCCACCTCCCCCCCAGGTCATTGCCACCCACCCTGCACAGCTGAGTCCATCCCGCTCCCACCTGCAGAGATGGTATATATTTTTCTCCCTTTGTGGATAACGTAGATAAAGCACATGTTTTAAGTGGGTATTGTTAAAAAAAAAAAATGAATAAGTATGTTTGACCAGAAGATGTATAGCACAGCCTCCCTGCCCCCCTCCCCACCAAATTTTCTGTCTAGCCCACCTCAGCCCCCAACTGGGAAGAGGTTGGCACTGCCCCGATGCCTGGTGACATTTTTGGGCAGGGGGAAAGGAATCGTATATAAGGAGTACATTCCAAAGGTGCCTTATGAAAAAGGATTTTGGATTTTAAACTTCATTACAGAACAACTAGAAAGATTTTTTTTTACCATCCTGCCTGCCGTCTGACACCTCCAGGGAAGGAATTCTACCTGATCTACACATCAGATTGCTACTCAGCACAGCTCACAAAGACACTCTCCCGGACCCAGAGAGACAGCCTTCCGTCTTCAGCTCCCTCTGTACGAAAATGAAGTTTATTTCCTACCTATGGGGACTTTTTACCATCCTGTACCATCTATTCTTTTCTCAGAACCTGACAAAGGGACTTTGATCCTGAAAGCTTACAGAAAAGGATATTTTGCTTGCAATTTCCCAGTTGGTCTAATAAAAGGTATCATTTTGGAACCAAGAGTTTTAGTTTTTTGTATGTCTTCTTATGAAAAAGGGACACTCAAAAACCATTCTTGCACTCAACTGTAAGCATAAAAGTGGCCCTAAATGAAGAGGTATACATTGCCCTTTCTTTTTCAAAGCACGGGACTGCAAAGCAAAAGCTACATCATCCATTGTGCTTTAGTCATCACATAGTTTATATGGGGTCTCTCTGCTCCTTGAAGGCACTTACTAGGTATCACTATAGTAGAAACAACAACATTACTAATGCTAACAATTAATTAAAGGAATTTAATGAGGCATTTTTATTCTTGAGTCTGAGGGAACAGGAGGCTTTGCATCCTGTAAATGGGAGATTCATGTAAGTTATCAGGTGGAAAATGACTTTTATTTTGTAAAGTAAAAGCTGGGATCCTAAAGGAGGCCACCGAGTAATATGCATTAATGCTCCAGGAAAGTGTCCCATTGACTGGTGAGCTTTGGGTCAGGCCTTCGGTTTTCCCCTTTGGAGATCTGGGTCCAAATTCTGTTTAGGTCACAAATTAGTTAGTTTACTTATCTCACCACAAGACCAGTCTGGCCTCTCTTCAAATTCATGACACAGAAAATGACAGTATTTTGTCTCAAGAGAAAGCCAGGAGCAGAATAGTCTGTGGTAGACTGGGATTGAAGTACACTGGTACAGCTGTTTGAAAGGAAACTTATGCAACCTTACTTTGCCTGGATCTACCTATTTAGAGCACCTCTTCACTGACTCTGTGCTGAGCCCAGGACTGCACCTGAGAAGCATGTCCCACCTGCTCACTCCCTTACTGCGTACACTAAAGCTTAGAAATTAGGCAAAGCAGCCATTTTAGAGGAGCCCAGAACACATGTCGAGAAGCACAGGTAAACAGGGCTGGACACAGGCATGGGCAAATTGGGCAGCTACCCGGAGCCTGGATAGAAAGGGGGCCCAAAATGGTAATTTTTAAATTATTATTATCATTATCTCTGGCAAAGGGGGGGCTGATATTAAAAGTTCGCCCGGGGCCACCAGAAGTCTAAGTATTGTACTGCAGGTAAGGGCAGTGCTGGGATGGGCTGCCAATTGTGAACCACTCTAAATAAGCAGCACTGCCTATGATTTAGCTTTCAGCATTTGCTAAGTGAGAGCAAGTAGGCGGGACACATTTCTAGACAAAGTTCCTCAACTCAGCATGGAGGCAGTATAGATGAGTCCTCAGAACTTGACTTACATGAGCATCAGATTGTCCCAAACACAATGGGGAAATTTAATTTCAGCTCAAATCTAACCACTTTTATTATAGCAGTTATCTAACCATCAGGTCCAGGAACTGAAAACCCAGCTGATAGGCCTGTGCGAAATGGCTAGTATTCACTTCGGATTCAGACGATTCAGGGGGACAGTGATTTGAATTACTGAATCAAATCACTGTCCTGATTCGATTCAGCCGAATCTGATTCAGAGATTTGGCTGCTGCTGAATCTCTGAATCAGCCCGGCCCATCCCGCGCCCCTCTCCCAGCCTGGCAATGGCTGCCCCGCCTGCCCCAGCTCCCGACTCGGTGGCTGCTGCCAGGTGGGGGGTGATCCCTGCTGCCCCCCACTGCATGGGGGGCTCTGCATGAGCCCCCCAATCCCCCTCCTTGCTTCTCCAGCCCCCACACAGGTGCCCCGCACGGGCCAGCTCCAACCCTTTAAGAAAAAAAAATGAAAACCCCCACAGACACACTGCTTCTGCCAGTAGGGGGCGATCCCCGCTGCCCCCCCCACTGCCCCGCACCATGCGGGGGGCTCTCCACAAGGCCCCGAAGCCCCAAGGCCACTGCAGGAGCGGTGAGTCCCGGGGTTTTTCTCCATTTTTTTTTTTTTCTTAAAGGACTGTCAGAGGCTGTCAATTAAGGCAGCAGACTCCAAGCTGGTAAGTAGGGGTGGGGGAGGCTCCTTCAGCGGCCTTGGGGCTTTGTGGGGCTCGTGGATGAGATGGCCCAGGCAGGGCACCCATTGTGGGGGCTGAGGGAGCAGGGGACTCAGGGAGCTTGTGCAGAGCCCCCTATTCACTGTGAGGCAGTGGGGGGCAGCGTGGTCCCCCATGGTGCCCTCCCTTAACCCCCCTCCCCTAGTACTTACCAGCTTGGAGTTGGCTGCAGCTCCCTGCTGCAGCCACCAGGGACTGCCTGAATCATCAAAGCTCTCCAAATCTTTTCCAAAGATTCGGAGAGCTTTGAATCAATTCAGACAGTTTAATTGGTCCCCTGATTTGATTCAGATTTAGAGATTTGGCCACCGAATCGGGCCGAATCTCCTTCAAATTGAATCACCACCCGAAGCTTTACGCAGCTCTACCAGCTGAGCTTTTTGTTTGTTTGTTTTGTTTTACAGCTCTAATAGAAACAGCAGCAGCAGCTGGAAATATTAAGTCTTCAGTTATACAGTACATGCACAACCCTTCGCTCTGCCTCTTATACCTATCAAGACAGTCATCCTCAAATTTTGACCCCAGTTTCAATCATGTAAGTCTACTCTTTCTTCTTTTCTTTTCTATTCTTTTCTTTTCCCCTTTCCTATTGGTGAAGAGGAATAGGATCCCACCATGTCATCTCTACAGAGCTAAGAAAAATATATTGTGACAAGAAACGTATTTTCTTATTAGAGTAAATGGATCTGACTTGACAAACAGAGGTAACAGGATCTCCTGAGGGACAAGGGTCCATTTTCACACAGATTTTATAACCAAACAAGCACTAGAGGATGTATTAATGTTCATAGATTTCATAGACATTAGAGCTGGAAGGGACCTCACAAGATGGCAGTCAGCAGTGGTCAAATGATCCCAGCAAGATAGACATTCAAGTGTTTCTAAAAGGAATTCAGAGTAGGTGCCTGCACCTTTCTTTATGTTGTGGATACATAAAGAAGCTCTCTTCATGCATGGCAAATATATGTTTTTAGACTGTTTCTTTTTTTCTTATCTCAAATCACAACAACCCTATCCCTACTAAAAACATCTAACAAGGAGGTAAGGAAGGAGAGGAAGGAGGCATTCCTTACACATTGCTACAGAATTTTTCAGAATCCATGCTTCAGGTGGCAATGATTTAGACTTCCTTACCCTTTGCATGGTTATTGAAGGTTTTATGCTGTGGAGCTCTGCTCCCTGAGGCCTGCTTGGGTAGCTGGGCAGGCAAAAGAAGATGTAACTCAGGAAGCAATTGGAGAAACCCATAATGAAGCTCCCTCCCCTCAGTCTGTTGTAAGAAGGAGGAATTGGAGGTAAACTTGGTGACCTTTAAGGATCAATAGCAGGCTTGCCTTAATTGACAGCCTTTGCAGGCCACACAAAGCACTAGGTCTTGATCTATTGTCTGGCTTCCAGGCTCCCAGTGAGCCCAAGGTTTGCTTAGCAACCAACAAATAGAGAACAGAAGGTCTGGTCTCGCTACTAACAGCAGCACAGCATCATTGGGAAAGATACCCCTTCCACTCCTAACAAATATTCTAGCCTTCTCCATGGAACCAGCAAGTAAGTTGCTTGCCTCTCGATCATTAGGCAAAGCGGGCAGCTTCCTGAAGGCAGAAGCCTAAAAATGGATCTGTGTACAGGTGTCATTGTTTGGGCAGTGTTGCCTGGACAAGGGAGCCAGAACTAGAAAATTCACATAGTGGTGATTGTGTTGGGGAGAGGGAAGGAAAGAAGTTATTTAAGGGGTTGTTGTGGAGGGGGGTGATTATTATTATTTCTACTTGATTTGAGGTGATTTTGTTGTGTTGTCATTTTGGTTGAGGAAACGTGCCACATTTGTCTTGTCCGCGGAGATTAACTTCCTTAAATTATAATGACAAGGTGAAAATTTCCCCAGCACACTAATATGAGTTAGCCTTAATTTGACCAGGACCGCCACAAGGGCAAGGAGGTAGTTCAGCTTCTATGGTTACAGTTAGATACTACAGTGAGGGGCCCTCTCATGAATTCATAAGACAAAGTTGAGAGGGGGACTTTGTTTAGAAAGCCTAAAAGATTGCCAGATAGCATGATTTGCGATGGCTATCCTTGTGAATATAATCTAAACTGAGGTCCTGCACATTTTTCGTGTAGGCCTTGCACACTTTTCAGGTAAGCCACAAATTCATCTGCAAAAGGAAATGATTTTCAGCCACCCAAAACTGGTGACTTGTGGTAGGTGCTAATCCAAAGCCCACTGAAGTCTATGATGACCCCTTTCCCCTCCCTCAGTGCACTGACTAAGGTGAAAAGGCAAATCCTCTAGCTGGCAGAGTCATTCTGTCACCTTTAATAGATTCCTGTCCTGGTTTCTACCCGTTTTAGGTGCAAACCACCACTGATCCTACAGCAAAATAAATCATGCTGGCCTGATGTGGAAATTCCTCTTTACAAAAGGACAAATCTTTCTGGCTTATTTTTGCCATCAGAGAAGCACAAAAAGGCCCTGTCCTGAAGAGCTTGCCCTTTTTTACATGAAAAGGAAGCAGCACTCACATCATTTAAAAAAAATACAGGTACATACCTGTCTGTAAACATGAAAGCCCTAGTCCACAATCCCTTGTGTGAAACAGTCAATTCAGAAATCTTTTAGGACAATCTCAAAGAAGAGGTTTAAAACAGAAAAGCTGAGACAACCCTAACTACAGAGACCTCTCTGCATCTGTTTACCAGTGGTCCCTGCCTACTTCTCTCTCTACAGGCAGTCCTCAGCTTAAGATGTTTTGAGTTTCAATGAACGGCACTTACAACATTTATAAATTGACACCCTGTTTTGACTTTCTGACATCAGTTCAACTTTACGATGCTGTGATGCCACACCATGCCATGCCATGCCATGCCACACCATGCCAGTGAACAAGTTCGCTGCATCACCCATGTCCCTGGAGAACATCTGTCCAAACTTCCTTGGACACTTTCTTTAAGAAAGCAGACAAGACGCCAGAAAAGCCTGCAGTCAGGACTCCTGAGAAGACTCCAGCCAAGAACCCTTCAAAACATCCAGCCAAGAGCCCTTCAAAAAGTCCAACAAAGTCACCTCAAAGAAGTCCTTCCAAATCAATATGATTGCTATTTACAATATAAATACATTATTGTAGCTATATTACTCATCAATAATTGATTAAGTACAAAATTCTGGGTTATTTTTGGTGAAAACAGGGTATAAGGCCTTGGTTCAGGAACCAATCCTCCATTTATAACATTGTTCCTATGGGAAAATCAGTTCCATGTTACGATGTTTCGATTTAAGACACATTTTTCAGGAACCAATTGTGTCTTAAGTCTGAGGACTGCCTGTATAGGATTAAGACATTTTACTCAGCTGTTTTTGTATTTGGGGGATTAGTTCCCTGCTCTACTACTTCTGTGCAATAATGTGGACTCCTGTTCGTTTTCTGCAAAGATATTCTGAAGCCCTCATCCTCTAGATTAGAGTTTCCTACAGTATAAGCTTTCAAGTCATCTCCAAACAATATTCAGTATTGCAACCAGCACTGTTCCAACAGATTGCCCTGGCCAGCTGAATTCTTTCCAGTTTATGTGAATGTGTGACTAAACAAATTCTAATAAACCCACTGGATTCCCATGATCTACACAGAAATTAGACACATTTCCTTTGGGATAATTTTCTGTGGTAGGATATACAGGTATTGGGAATTTGCAAATGCTTTGCTATCTCTGAGCTCTGCCTTTATTTCACCCAGGCAATTCCAAAAGGAAAAATGACTTCCAGATGAAAAGAATATGTTCATTATCACTTGTTGGCTTGACTAGAAACAGACCTGCTGAAGACCTTTGGCCTACAAGCATTTCAGCTGATATTTTGTACAGGTGGGATAGGAGTAAGGCCAATCAAAACAAAACAGATGAGCTTGATAACTGGTTGCCACTTTTCAGGCTCCCTACTGGCTGTCATTTGGCAAACAGAATAACCATCTCATGCAAAGGTACATCTTCTAAATCTACAAGCTTCATTTACCTTTCTCTTTCACCCATGAAAATCCAGTTCACATATCCATCTTCACAATCGGAGTTCACAAGCGCAGCTAAGATTTAAACCTAAGGAACTTGTTTTTATATTTTCCTTCCCCAAGGTCTTATGTAAACAAAGTTCTGTGGTCCACCAAATACTCTCCCTCCACTACATTACTTACTCATTAGTATCAACAGGATTTCTCTGGGTCATGTCTCAATACTCTTAGGGTATATACAAGCATTTGCTGCTCCTGGTTTAGGTTTAGGCAGTTTAAAATAAGCCACCTAACCCAGGAACAGCGTGTGCAGGCATTCATTGCTGCTGGGAGCAGCAGGGGCTGCCTGTCTTAAGTAATTTGGGGGGGTGGCTGATGGGTCTCTGGGAGGGTTGCCTGGTCCAGAGGAAGATAGTTGGGTTTGGCCTGAAAATAGCCCAGTCATGGTGTGGGGTGGGAATAGGAAGAGCACAGTCCATCTACACAGCCTTCTGAGGCAAGTGATGATTTAAGCCCTGTGAATGCCTGCACGACCAGTCTTCAGATTGACCTAATCTTAGATGGTTTGATCTAAATGTACTACTTGCATGTACCCTTACTTTGCACAGTCTCTCCACTCCTTCAGGTGCTTTGATGAAGCTTGAAATACTTGTAACATTGGTATTGTGTAACAAACTGTTCTATTTTAATCTTTATTTAATACAATACTTTAGGTCTCTTCTTAAGCTTGATACAGCAACATGTAATTATGCCACTTTTTCTAATAAATTCAGCTAATCCAAATATCTTGTCAGCAGGTGCCTTCCCAAGGGATTTGGGTAACTCAGGATGAGTCTGTATCCTGAGGAGTAAGAATCTGTTCTTCATAACAATGAAGGGAATCTCAAAGTAACTTTATTTGGGTGATGAAAGAAGATTTTATTAATCTGTAAGAAAACTTTTAAACACATCCTGCTGATCTAGTTCTCTCAAGATCACTGTTTTGATATGCAAGACCTAGAGAGACCACAAGGAAGAGGGTGTGACTGACATATGAGCCATAGAGGAAATATGTGTCCTGATAGCACAGGATGAGTAGGGCAAAAACTTAGCGGCTTCCCAACAACTCCCCCCACCCCTTCAAAAAAGAAAAAAGCAATGAGAAGGCTTCACTGACTATTTTGATCCACAAATCTCACACTATAAAATGTTCATGGAGGCACTAAATGGTTAAATTCTCATAGTTCTTGGAAAGAGCCCCATCGACTTGCCTATAGTGCCATATGAACACAAAATAAAATTAAATGAGCAAAATGACAGCTTGGGACTGGAGGGCTTCATAAAGTAGGAGAATTTAAACCAAAAAATGTAGATCCAAGAGAAAGTTCTCACAGCAACTCAGAATGAAAACTTGATTTTTGCTCCCAGGTTATAATTTTTCATGTGTGCTACATTCCCCCTCCCCTTCATTTCTTATGTCTGTGGTTCGGCATTTCTCTCCTGCAGGGCTCAAAAGCAGCTACAGTGGCTGGTGCCCTCTTAAATACCACAGGGGGAGTCAAAGCTCAGCAGCACTTCAGCTATGCTAAGAAGTGACACTTGGAGGAAGAAAAAGAAAAGGGAAATGTCACCGTATCACCCCAAATGAGCTTGGGGGTCCTTCAGCCAGCACGTGCTTAATCTGAAGGCACAGCTGGCTCCTTCAGGCAGAAAGGCAGAGGGGTGGAGTCTAAGGAGGAGTGCAGTTTTCCCTCTGCTTGCTCTTTTTATGGCTGTGGTCTAAAAAAATCCTCAGGGCTCAGCAACTGCTCCTAAAGCAGGAGAGAGTGCTCACTCCCTCAGTAGGATTTTCTGTTCCAAGGGAAGTTCAGCATGGCACACACTTGTCATTACAAAACTCAGAGTGAATGGAAGTGAATCAAGGACACCTGCCTAAGGAGGACAGTACCCCCCACCACACACAAACCCCACTGCATTGTACTCCCTGCAGATCATTTGGCTTACAAACCAACTTCAGTAGCCAAGGCTGGACTGAAAAGTACTTGGCAAGGGGACCTCCCTGCTCAGTTGTACAGTTATCTAACTTAGCCTGTGGATATCCCAGTCCATTGGGACTGTGCCTTTCTTCATGGATGGCCTTCAATACAAGCGTTGCCAGAAGATGTAACAGGCTACATCAGGATGACAAGGCCCTGGGACTGTTCTAGTGTATGCATTGAGGAGGAATAGGTTGTTTCCATGATGAGTGAACAATGTCTATTTTGTGGGAGTAAGGTACAAAAACACTTAGGGATATTCAACCACTTGGACCATGGGAGTAACTAGACAACCTAGCCTTGCCATTTACCTATCAGGGCCTTGTGCTATGGTATTTGTTGCTCTTAGGCCATTCCTGTCCTCCTTGCTTAGAGACCTGGCTTCTGAAGAGCAGTCTCCTCTGTGTTTGGTATCATAACATGACACCATAACTGCAGTGTCATCACACTTAGATGTTTTGATGGGTGGCGTAGACCCTAAGAGGTCCTTACAGTTGCGTTATATCCCTGTCCTGCTGTCTGAAAAGAGGAGATGTGACAGTTGCACAGACATCAAGCTGAGAGGCTCCCAAGGAAGTTAAGATGCAGGAGAGACTCTAGGCTGTTCAGAGGACAGCTGAGTTGTATCTGTGTCAGCTCATTTTAAAGGCAGCTGCTCTTTATCCTTAATGAAAGGACCTATAAAATGGGGCAGCCCCAAGGTGAAACAATGAATGGTCTTGCTTTTCCCCTGAGGTGCTGAGGGAGCCTGGCCCTGTGATTAAAGGACATGTAAGATCTAGTCTGTAAGTTCTGCTACAGCTTAACAATGTGACCTTGGGCAAGACATTTAATAGTGTCTTATGATTCTACTCAAAATGCAAAATGGGGATAAAAGTTGTGCTTCCATTTCCCGCCTCTTTGTCTACTTGGACTGGAAGTGTCAGGACCCCTGGGGCTGAAACCCAAGTCGTCCAGGCTCATGGATTGGAGGCCTGGGCTGCAGCACCACCCAGTGGCTGCACCCAGATGCTAGGATGCTGGACGCAGCCCAACCTGGGTTGACCCATGAGGTTCCCAGTGGGGGACCATGTGACCCAGGAGAACCAATGCAAGCCACAAGCCCTTGATGGGAGGGCTTTAAAAACTTTCCCACTTGCCCTGGGGCCTTGCTCTGGCAACAGTGTTTGTAGGCCTGTTAGCCAAGACCCTCCTGTCTTGCTCTTGTTTCATCCCTGCCTGGTATTATGACCCTGGGTTGCAGCTTCTGGACTTCTGGTATTGTTGATCCCTGGTTCCTGAACCGTGACCTTTCCATGTCCCAGTCCAACTCATGACAGGAAACTCTTAGAGTCGGGGATTATTGGCTACTTTGTTTGTATAGCAACTAGCAAAACAGTGCTACAATTAGAGCTGAAGACTTTAAACACTGCTATAAAACACTATATTTAAACACTACATGTGTTTATAAAACACTAAGACATACACTCCTTCTTTAGCTTATCTTAGTAGCTAGTCCAGACACCCTCAGACCTTCCAGCCACTGTTTTAGCTTTCTAAACTATGAAACAAAGCTTCCTCTAAGAGGATGGGTTCTTGTTTTGCTTCAGATAGCTCCTTGCTGACTGAGTGAGCAAAAGAACTTGAGCTTCATCCACAAGTGAGATGTCAAAAAGCTCTGCTGACATTCAGCAAACACACATGTGGGTTAATTCAGCAGACCGTAATAGGGGAAACATAAGTGAGTCTGGATTGTTCCAAATCACTTTACCTAGAATTATATCCTGGTTTTCACTATGTCGGTGACCCCTAATGTATCCAACTAGCTATCACCTCTAATGGCCTATGCCATCAGACCAACAGTTTGGGCAACCTCTGAATAATGATTCAGTATCTTAAATGGGAGGTGATGGGGAAGAAATTATCCTTCCGACCTAATCTCTAGACTGCAGACAACTCCCATTTCAAGTTTCCAACCATGAGAACAAGTTCTTGAGTTGTTTTATGTGTGTCTTGCTGAAGTGTTATCTGTTATAAGAGAAATAAAACATTGTATTGTGCCACTGTGGACCACCAACTGCCAATCTCTCTCTCCTCTTTCCTCACTTTGAAGAAAAGAGAACTTAACATCTCAGGAGTGTAACATAACTTTAATCCTGCCTTTCACCTCCAACCTTAGTGTGCATCACACAGCTAATTAAGCCTTACAATATGAGGTGTGGTAGGTATCATCATGTGACAGAAGGATAAATTTAGATACTGGCTGGTATACAACCAAGATTTTTTCAAAAATGATTTGTAATGTCAAGTCTTCAGTGGGTTGGAAAGACTGATTTCCCCCCCTCCTCCACCCCCAAAAAAAAGGATTTGAGCATGCATTCTTTTAAAATCAGGCCCCTTCAAGACATCCCAAATCTCTAGTCACTTCTGAAAATCTTGGCCAAAGCATCTTATCCAGGGCCATGCACTTGACTGATAACTGAACTGGCATTTAGACCTAGCGAGATTAAATATAAGTACCCTATTCTGAATACTAAACAACACTCAGAGAGCTTGCATGCTTGCACATCTCTTTCTTGTCCTAAAACACTTTGCTGATGCTTTATTGGTAAGATGGAACCCCCTTGTAGGCAATTTTCAGCTCTCCTAGTAAAGTCATACAATTAGTTCTGGTTGGATACCCTAGAAACTATGATCTGTTTTATGAAAACAAAATATCTGTTCCTTGCTATAAAAGAGCAGCACCAGCAAGTCTCTAGATCAGAATCCTGCTGTGCTGAGTATGCTGCACATACTCTTAATGCTTATTTTTGTTTCAAGGAGCTGATGACACACACTTTTTTGGTGGGGGGCAGATTCCTTTCTAGTATTGGGGAATACTATATTGAAGTAATTAGAGTTTATACTGATTTATGCTAGATGAAGATCTGGCTTTACAATGTATCTCTTGGGATTTATCAGAAAAAAAACTATGCAGTCTGGTTCAGTTTTCTTGATCACGTCTTCCAGAGATTAATGGAAAATGTTTGTGTTACAACCACAGCTCTTCTTCTCCAGCCTGCACTGAGGCCATAATGCCCAGCTTGTGAAATCCTCATCAATTTTACAGCAGCACTGATGTCCCAGGTATCATAGGCTTAGCATTGCTTTACAGTTTCATGAAGCTAACTGAGCAGATGGAGAAATATTTTGTTTAGATACTAACAGTAATAAGAATACAATGGCAACTGCTTCCTTGTCTAACTCTTCACTTTTTCCAAGGTTGCCCTGTGAAGAGCTGCTGTCATTGAGAATGCAGTCACCTCTTGTGTATGTGCAATATTGTATAAAATATGTGTTTCCACATCACTGCATCCTTTCATCCTTGTAAAATGTATAGCCTCTTTAAATGAAATTTTTCAAACACCAACGGCTTATTTTCCCATTTGGCAGCAGGATAGTTTACTAGCCTGAAACTCTACAGTTTAATTGTAGTATTTGGATGCAAGTTTGGACATATGTCCCTGGTCAGGCATCTGAGCTGGCATGAGAATGAGTCCACGCCTTGTACCCTAAAGCAAATGAAACCTCCAGCAGAGAGATAATATTGTACCACTCAGCTTCTTTTCTATGGGTGTGTCTGGCATTATGTTTTATCTCGACTTTTCTGAGAACTGTTCACTGCCCAGTTGGAGTATTCCTTTCTCTAAAGAACTGTGAGGCAGAGATGTTTTACATATATTGGGAAACTGAGCCATACACAGATTCATTTTCATGCTGAAAGCCATAAAAAACATGGCGTTCATGACCAGCTAATGAAAAGATGAAGTTGCAAATTACCATACAGAAGCCTCTTGATTCTGCTCCCCAGTTGTGACTTTTATTTCCAGTGCCATGTACATGCAGCTGGCTGATATCAACAGAATCTCTTTGTACAGCCATGAAGGGTTACATAGAAGAGTTAACACTCAACCGAACCAGTGTAGCCTCTCTAAGAAATTGACTTGGTTACTGACAGGCAAGTTTGGACTAGGAATGGCTTAACTCATTCAGAATAAAATAAGAACCAATACTTGTTCAAATAATAAACCTCTTCTCTGCTCACCCAGCAAAGCATGGATAAATAAAATAGCTTGTCCAAAGTCACATACTGAGCCAGGTGAGAACCAGAATTAGACTCCATGACCCTACTGATATCCATCACAAGAATTTCACATGAGGCTTCTTCAATGCCAAGGACTGTGACCAGTTGTGTCCCACTGTTTCTCTCTATTAATGGTTTCAGAGAGAGTAGCCCAGCCCTGAAGAAGGGAATGAACATACCAATGGCCACCGCAAGAGCAAGGGGTAGCTCTAACCAGTCACCTGCTAGTTAACTAGCTAGCTAACCAGTCACCCATTGAAGAAGGAACAGGATCATATTACATAGGGACAGAAATTACACGTAAACTTGTATAAGTGATCAGAAACTGGTTCAAATCTAGAACACAACAGAAGTTCAGTGCACACAATCTGCTTGCAAAATGACTGAAAGCAGTTTAAGATAAACCTGGATGGATGCAGTATCAGACTTCACTGATTTAGGTTAAATCAGTTTATTGAACTTCTGTCCCAGATCCCCTCCAGATTCAAGTTAACTCACAGTCCCCCAGCATCCCAGGATGCTTTGCCTCTCCCCTGCAAATCCTGCCTCACAGGGTGAATGGGCTAGCCTTGGCCCAAGTTGTCTGCTCCAGCCAAGAAGGGAGGTGTGCTCTAGCACCCCCTGGCCTCTGGCCTGGGCCACTGCAGGCATGTGGCTGCATTTCTGGAATCAAAAGTGACCACCTGGTCACTTGCTTATTGGTTCAATCTGCACAGCTTAAACTAACCTGCAAAGACTGAATCGATTCAGCCTCCGGTTTTCTGACTGTCTGTACTTAGCCAGTAGGGCTTCAATACTCTGAAATTAAATAAACCAGTGTCTTAACAGGCAGAAGGGAGTTGAGCCTTGTGGGAGTCCAGGGAGAATGGCTTAGCAGGAATCTTTGATCTTTCCTGGAGCCTGATCCCTGCTGGACAGGGGCAGCCAGGAACTTGATCCCAGCAGGGGCAGTGTGGACCCCTCTGCCATTCCTGCCTGGGCCCCCCGCACCAGGATTGGGCCCCACGCTGTCCCCACCTAGCTGGAATTGCGGTTTGACTGGGCAGAAGTGATGCAGCTCCCTAGGGCCTGATCCCAGCACATGGCAGTGGCAAGGGGCCCAAACTGCCCTGCAGACTAGCTGTGCCCCATTCATCCTAGTGGACTTTACATTCAAGGGCATGTTTTTGGGTCATAGTCTGGTCTTGGTCCCTTAACACTAAAAACAGAGGCATGGTAAACTGGGAAGAATGCAGTACTCCAAGATAAGATGACGAGGATAGAGCATAGAAGCAGAAGAGCAAAAGATAGGTAGCTCTCCCACAGGGGAGAGGGGCTGTTAAAATGTGAGACAAGTTTTCAGGGACAGATTGAAAGGGCCAGGATTAGGAGAAGGGAACTGTGTAGAGTGGTAAAGGCTATCTTCTTGCATGTCAGTCATAAATGTGTCCTGTTGAATTCTGTGAAGAGCATAGAGCAAAGAAAAGCTTAAAGAAAGTGTAGGATGGAAGAGAAGAGGGACAGCTTTTTATCCTGTACATTTCCCCCTGTCCTCCATGCAGTGCCAGCTCTCTTCTCTTGGCACAGCACAGAATCCTAAGCATATCTCCTTCCTGTCTGGTATCCTTCCTTCCTCCTTCCTTCCCTCTGTACTTGGACTCCAGAACTAAGCAGCAGAAGTTTTGACAGCCTTGGACAGGCCCTCTCAAAAGACACAGCTCAGATTTATGTAAACATGACCAACATGGAGACAAATGTGTAGCAATTAGAGCTGGTTGAAAACTTTCCATTGAAACCGTCTTTCAATGGAGAACTGGGTTTTCACCCAAATGAAATTCAATGTGCATGAGGCACTCTGTAGAATTTTCTATTATTTTGCTGTTTAGATGAAATATAAGTTGGGGTTTTTTTGCCAAGGAGTCAAAAGTTTTCTGTGGAAAATTTCAACAAAAAACAAACTAGCGGCATCAACCCTTACCATAAGCCAACAGCTGGGTAAGGATGATCACAAATCTGTACCGCTGAGGCAGAAGATAAGGCAGGGTATAGCATCTGACAAAGTAGCTTGTTGGCTACAAAAGCTTATGCATTTCTGAATGAGTTAGGTTGCTGTTACAGGTTACCAATCTAAACCTGTGCAAATTTAGGTAGTGTTGTAGGTTAAGGCTTAATATCATCTCTGACCTGCACAACTGTGACGTGCAGGCCTGGCAAGCAGGGGCATGGCCAGGAGCCAGAACTATTACCTTCCTCTGGGAGCAGAGCCCTGGGTTTTAAGTGCAACGAGGGCATGGAGCTCAGAGAAGCATGCCTCCTTGTGCTCCATGCTTGAGCCACTGGGGATTAATTGTAGCAAGAGCATGGACCCCAGGGAAGCATGACTCCCTAGGCTCTGTGCTCTTACCATGCTTTGTCCTAGGCAACTGGTCCCCTCCACCTTCCCACCCTCCTCCCTGAGAAAGCAGGAGGCTGAGGAGGGAAGCCATGGCCCCCACTCCCAACCGGATTCTCTTGACTAGGGGAGAGCTGCCTGGATGTGGGGCAATGGTTTAATCCTCTGAGGGGAGGGCCACATGCCTGGCTCCTAGCCCAGGGGCCTGGATTGGGTCTCCCAGGGTCCTTGGAGCTGGGAGCATGGTGCCTTGTGGATTGAGGTCATACCCACTAAGGCCAGATGGGGTTTGGCTTGGAGCCAGAGCCCTGGGCAGTAGAGCCTGTGAAGGTGTAAAGTCTGTAAGAGGTACAGGGGCTGGGAGCCATGCATCCTAGGATGCTGAATGACTGCAAGTTGGTTGCTTTATCTCCATGGAGGAGATTAACAATGCCCAAGTTTGAGCTAGGGAGAACAGCTCAAAGATAACCCTCACCTGAAGTGGTATAATTTTAAGATGCCTAGAGGGTACTTAGCACAGTTTAATACCCTTTAATGTTTGTACACTCAACTTTAAGTGGCTTAAAAGTAAGGGTACAAGGAAATGGTTTAAAGGTAACCTGTCCCTGCCCTGTCTTCTGCCTGACTTCAGACTAACATGGCTAACTACCTCTCTTTACCGCTAAAGTAAAGGTCTTGACTCCACTAGGAGGGACTACTGCTATCAGGATTATCTCTCTGTGGATAAGCAGTAGGACCTGCAGTGTGAGAAGCAGGGAAGTGCAATGCACAGAAAAATCCTATGCAAAATAGAAACATTTTGAAAGTCACTTGGCACTAGTTAAGAATTATGTAGATGTCCTTAGGCGATAATTTTTCTCCCACTGTAGAGCAGTGACTACAGGGAACACCCCAAAAGTACATGCCAGTTAGGTTCCCCACAATCTGCATCACTGGATAAAGTGCTAAAGGTAAAATATGACCCTGAAGCTACTTCCTCACAACTTCCCTTTGACTTGACAGTTTGGGTTGTCACTATTCTTTAAGGGCTCCATTTCTTCCATTGTAGAAAGCTGCCTTTCTCATCTCCTAGCCTAGCAAGGACCAACAACACAGGTTTTAAATATTCCAAGCTCCTTTTTTCAACCTCGGACATCATTATCTGTTCCCAGAAGCTGAGTACCCCTGCGCCTTTCACTCATGCAGCTAGGCCCAAAATTGTCTGCTACACTAGGTCAGAGTGCCTCAGGTCCTTGAGCTGTGTTGAGATCAGGAGAAAAGTACCTGTCTTGGATAAAATTTTAATCATAAGGATTAAGCCATTCCCACAGAGAGCAAGGGGAAGAAATGAAGTGAGAAATGGGGAAGGTGTATGCATTTGCTTCAAGTAGCAGAGAAGGTGATCTAAAATTGCATTAGCATCTCCTCATGGCTCTCAAGCAGAGCTTGATCCAGCTGAGCCACACTTAGTGGCTGACCTGAGGAGCAGAGGCAAATTGGTATTACACAAACTTTGTGCTCCTCCAGCTGGAAGGACCCCTGGGAGTTTCAGCCTCCAGCATATAGAGTAACCTCAGGAATGCTTTTACACACACACACACACACACACACACACACACACACACACACACACACACACACACACACGCTCCCGACATGGTTCTCCTGGCCCACGATTGCCAGAATGATGCATGTGCTCCTGCCCTCTTTGAATAAGATGCAGTATCCTTAGTCAACCACTTCCAAGGGCTAAGGATACTGCATCATATTCAAGAAATAGTTTGCCTTCCTCTCAAAGACTTCTTTTCTTCCAAAATGTATTGTTGTATGTGAGGTGTTAAGATTATAAAAAAGACGGGGCTCAAAGTTCTGGATTGGGGAGAGTGTTGGAGTATAGTTCTATACATAAATAACAAATTTGTAAATCTTTATTTGAATATGAGGTTTATTTTAAACTAAGGAAAGCTGACAAGAGCAGAAAAAAAGTCTCCAAGCCAGATTGCTCTGCATGCCCTTGACACACAGTGCAGCAGCATGAGAGAATAAAAGGTCTCCAGACAGCAAGCTTGGAACTATTTTAAAACAGCCATACACAGACAATAAAACCAGATCAAATGCTTTCCTATCCACACCACAAGGCACACAGGCTTTCCTCATACTCTACAAACTTTTTATCAGCAACAGTAATTGCTGCAAGTCTTAGGTAACACACTGCTCCCACCCACAAAGACACACGCAGCATTTGATTATATTTATGGTGTCTGCCTGTGCTCATTAGGTTGGAGTAAGAGTGTAATATTTTGTGGCCTAATTGGCTATACAGCCCTAACCATAGTGTGCCTGTGCATTCATTTGATTGCATTTAGACTCCTGGAACACTAATCCTACTTTTAATGCCTCCTGTATTATTGTTCTACTGCATTCAATAGCAAGGAGTGTGGCTTTTGGCACCAGCAAGCTAGCATGCAGATTCATAAGCTGAGGGTATGAAACCTGGCACTGGCATGAGGTCTTTTTGTTCATTCAAAGGCAGGGAACCCTTATCCATTCTGAACCTGGATTAAGATCCAGCCAAAATCACTCAGACTGTGGTAGAAGAGAAACATAGCCAGGGGCAATGATATTTCAGATCTGGCTACAGATTGCTATGCATAATGAGCCCTCTGGCTGCCAACGTACAAAAAAATCTCCATGTCTTGGGGAGGAAGGAGAAGAGTAAGGAAGGAGCTCTCTTCTGAACCACCTGCTTTCCCAGATTTGAAGAAATTCTGTCTGTGTTAAATCTGCAAGCATCCACTCCCCTTCTCTGGGGGCCTAAGGTGCCCCTGCATTAACCTCTCCTGTGTAAGGAACCCCCCAGGTTTTGAAACTTTAATGTCATAACCTGTTTGTCCTGTTTAAAAGTGCAGGGTAGGGCTGGGGAGTTGACAGATTGTGAGTAAGCTAAGCCTCCAGCTAACCAACTTCTTTACAGCTCAGCAAGGGAGGGGGAGAAAAAAAACCCTTGAGTGCCTCATTTTTGTATCTCATTTTCTTAAAAAATAATGCTCTGGAGCTTCCATCAGTGTTGGTGTGTATTTGCCTGTGTGTGTGTGCTAGCTGTGTGTGTGTAAACCTGTAAACACACTTGCACTTTCTTAGTTTTGTCTGGGGCTTATGTGGTAACATGATTTAACAATCCTCAGATTAAAAGACATGATCCGTATCTCAAAATCTGAAATACTTGAATTTGTGGTTTTGGTTCCACTCCATATCCTTGTTGGGTGCATGTGTGGGTCTGTAGGAGAGGTCTAAGTGTGCATGTGAAGCTCTGACTAGGTATGCATGAATGCTTGCGTGGGTGTGTGTACATGTTGTGCTCACCTTTGTGCATGCATTCAGAGAAGCATGGCTCAGTGTTTAGAATACTAGCCTGGGACTCTAGAGACCCAAGTTCAAGGCCTTGGGTCATTTCTAGTTTAATCTCTTTAGGCCTCAGTTCCACATTGGTAAAGTGGTGATAACAGTCATGGCCTTCCACTGGAGGTGTTTTGGGTATAGATCAACTGTGATCTACTCAGGCACTACGTTAAAGGGACCATACAAGCTTTGTAGCTGAATGGATACAGTTTGCATGTTTTCATATGCATGCGTGCTGCATTTGTATGAATTTGTCCCAGGTATATTGGTGGACTGGAAAAATGTGTGTCTATGCTTCACCTGTATGAGAGTAAAACATAGCCCTCTACACACGGTGCATGCAAATCCTCATTGTTTTTCCTCCTCCACACCCCACCCAACCCATGAAAAAAATGTTGATCCTCCTCTAGGAAAAATACACACCTACAGTCTCTAATGCAACCTTGTCCTGGGGTAGGTAAAATTGCCAAGTGTGTTCTCTGTTTGTGCTGGGGAATTTGCATCCTCCTCTTTCACAATATGGCATAGCAAGTGTAGGGATCCTTGGCTCTGATGATTGCACGGGTACTTATTTCAAGGTTGGGTGCAAAGCAAACAAAGAATTCTCTTGACTTATTGAAAGGATAGAAGAACACCGTGCACATGAGCAAACCAGAACTGTTGTTAATGCAATAAAGGTGAAGGGCCAGCCTGGATTCTCTCATACTGGCATGCACAGTGGGGAAAACAAAGCTGCCCTACCCCTTGTGCCTTTGTGCAGAGGGTGTAGACACACCTATGTTTGGAACACGTTCAAAAGAAGCGTAGGGTTTGCTGCCTTTGCTTGATCTGCTATACTAGATGAAGAAAAGCAGGACAACTCTCTGACCTCAGTCATATTACTTTGGACCGACCCAACTGTGGGAGGAGGAAATGAATGCTAAACCTCCGCAGAGAGTGCATCAATAATCCTGTTCCCTCTCTCTGCTGCACTGGGGATTAGGTTCTTATTTCTAATTTTAGTTCTTAACAGAACTAGGATGCCAAACCAGTAGCATAATGAGGGTAGGATGAACAGGACATCAGACCTAGGCACCAACTTAGAGTAGGCACAAGAATGGCAGCCACTATCACTGCTAGCCTCACCACTGTAGCCACTGCCACTGGCCCAGATGTAACCTTTGGCCTTGCTGCTGCCCCAGCCACAGAAGATGCTTGTTATAGCTCCGCACCAGCCACAGTGGATGCATCCCCATGAGAGCACACGTGCGTTTCCCTGAGGACAAATAGCAGTGGCACGTATTTGTGTCACTGCTATTTATCCCCAGGCATGCCCATGCACTTGTGCTCTGGTGCATGGCAAATTGCTCTGGGTGGGGTACGGGAGTCTGGGGCCAGCACCTGGGCTGACTCTACCAGCCTTACCTGAGGTCTTGGGGGCTTCTTGGGGCAGCAGCAGTGGCAATCCAGGTGTTCAGAGTCTGGCCAGCAGGCTCCCTTTCAGGTGGCACATGCTGCTTCCATATCCATCCTACGGTTTTGTTTAGGGTTTTTTTGTGGAGAGCAGGGGACGGGGGGTTGTTTGGGGTTTTTTGCAGCGGAGTTTTTTGGGGTTTTTTTGTTTTTGGTTTTTTGACACTGGGATCCCCTGGTGTCAAAAAAATCCACTGCACTGCAAACCAGCAGCGTAGTGAACACATGCATATGTGCTATGTGTGGTTTGTGGCACTGCAAACTGCATGTGCAGGCTTGTGGAGATATGCTCAGTGTATCCAGATCTCAGTGCTTGGATTGATCCTAGATATTAGGCCTTGTACAGCTCCATGGGCAAAAAAAATTCACCTGGGCTCAAGTTACCTCTTATCACAAGAAATATTTTTAAAGTTTTAAAAAAAAATTAAAGATTTTAAAGAAAAAGAAGAATCCTTTAAAGATTTTTAAAGAAAAAAATTAAACGAAATGTTTTCTCAAGAAACATCCTCCGGCTTCCATCCATTTGAAAAGGAGAAAAGGTGTTAACTTTTCCATTGGCAAAGGGAAGCCCTTTGAAAAAGGTTGATCACCAGTAAAGCTAGTTTAACAAATAGTAATTAAGTGAGGTTCCCCATTTCAGCCAAAGAAGCACACTTTAGCATTTGGGATGCTGGGAACATGGAAATTTGAGAGATGAAGTTATAGACTTCAGGTCATCAGGGAGAACGTTTGTTTTCTGGAGGGTCATAAGGAAAATATATTATGTTGTTACTGGCTGGTTAATTTCATGACATGTATTTTGAACCCATTTAAAACTATTCAGACATTATAATGCATCCTGTCCCACTGCACCAATGGCACCAGGAGTGTTTGGGCCAGCACCTTATCTGGCTACATTTGTATCTCCAGTTCTGACAATTTGGCAAAAGTCCAGAGGGCCAAATTCAGGTTTCTGAGTTTGTAGTAAAAAATTCAGCTGGAGGAGATTTGCAGGGGAGGTGCAAAGCATCCTGGGATGCTGAGGCACTGGGAGTTCACTTGAATCTGGAGGGGATCTGAGGCAGAAGTTCAATCAGTCGATTTAACCTAAATCAGTGCAGTCTGATACCACATCCGTCCATGTTTATAGTAAACCAGTTTCAGCAATTTTGAAAACAGTTTATATGTACTGTACTTCTGTTATGTTACAGATTTGGACCAGTTCCTGATCACTTTTACAGGTTTATGTGTAATTTCCATCCCTAGCTATAGAGTTTGGAACCAGGGCAGGGCACCATAGCTACTCGGTGTCCTTTCATTTAACTCATACACGTATCAACTCCCAGGAATGCATGTCATTGATTAACATGGGATAAATAAGAATATCTGGATCATCGGCTCTGATAATATCACCTGTTTTATGCCCACTGTATTCCATCTCCCCTTGGACTTTTAACATTGCAGATATCTGAACCATTTTACAAAGCTACCATTTTAAAAAGTAATTATACCCACAAAAAGAGGTCATCTCAAAGCCTCTTTAAAAAATTATCAGGCTCTGCATGCATACAAAATGCTACAAAATTGGTTGAGGTTCCTTTAAAATGCAGTGTGCGCCATGTTTTTATTTATTTTTTTAATTCAAGAAATGAGCCTGTTTTTTTTTTAAAAACCAACAATGACAACCAAAATTTTATCTCTGGTTTTGATGCCTAGACACAAGAGAATAAGAGATTAGAAATGGATTAGCACTGGAATTTGTAAATGTACACTAAGGGCTAAATGCTGATACCCTATGAGACTTTCTGTGGAGGAAGAGACTGTATGAGAAGAAAAAATAAATCTGATCCAAACACTGAATGAATAAGGAAAATGAACAGTTAACTGTAGAATGTTAAACCTGGTTGAAGAGGCAGGTGCTACTGAGTATTACCATTGCTTGCCTTTTTTTTTCCTACCAGCTGCTCAGATTTTTTGGAAACACTTTTTAGGACCAAAGGAAGGAGTATGGATAGAAAAAGTCATTTCACCTCTTCACAGGAAAATACAGGCAAGAAGCATTGGCACCTCACCCACCCAAAAAGGTGGCATGGAAGTGTCAGTGGCTCAGAGGTCACTTGACACGTGCCCATAGCCACCCTAGCTCCTTTGAGGCTTGCAGCAGAGAGCAGGGTGCCACCACTTCTCAACAGGAAACATGTACAATCAGTGAATCATAAAGAGAGCCGGTCATGTTTTATGACAAAAATAAAATGATAAGTTTGCTTTGAAATCTGCTCTTGTCTTTAGTGCATAGGAACTTAAACTGGTTTATAACCTGCTTGATATCTTGGATTGCAGGTGGCGAAGGCAGGCCAAGACTGATAAGATGACTGATACAGCATAAATTGCTGCACTGAGCAAATGTGCTCATTAAGCAGGAATCTTAAATTGTGGGGGGATATTTGCCTGTGTCCCTCCTTCACCCCTCCCCTGACTTACTGCTTCAGCTTTACCTCGCCGGTAGAGAAGACAGATGAGAGTTATAAGATACTTTTGTTATAGATTTCATGGGACCTGGAATTCATCTGAGGTCTCAGATATTGCTTTCATTATTCAAAATAAAAGTAGGAATCAATTGTTCCTAATTAACATAGCAACGTATAATGCAGTCTGACCTCCAAGAGAAAGTAACATGCAAACTAGAAAACCTGTTGTACCTGTTGCATAATGAGACCACCCCCAAGTGCAGGGCCACCTTTGCTCTCCCTGGGGAATTGCTTGTTCTTGGGATTGCTCAATGACTATGGTACTAGTCAACATGAGTAAGGATAATAGAATGAGGCCTCTAACAAGTACTATTCTGTTACACCTTTATTTGAAGACCAACGGCATGAAGAAAACTCTTCTCACTGGTCTTTTTAGTGATTGCATAAGGCAACATTTAACTTTACCTCCTTTTTATGTGTATAGATGGGGAGAGAGGGAAAGGATGTTTTCTGTGTGGAAGAAAGTAATTTCCTTGGAACTAATTTCAGCAAGGTTCATGCTTTGTATCCCAGCATATTTTTTCAGATGAGTAGGTTAGGAACTTCCTTGTTCCTTATTGTTAAATAAAATAATAACTGCCAGTTTAAAGAGATGGAAATGAAGGAGACAATTACTGCCCAAACCTTTCATTTGGGACAGGTCCCTTTTTCTGTCCCTATACTGTCCTTTACTCAGCAGTTCCTTTGGGTGGAACCATAGATATGGTTAAGCACTTTTCATACCACCGTTTCTTTGGTTTGGGGGCCACTAAGTGGAGGCAGGATGGATAAGAGTGAGTGTTGATGCATGACTTCCCATACTCTCCCACTTTCAGGGGCCAGGGGAAGCCTTCCAGGGCTCAGAAGCTGTCCATCCCTCCACCTTTCCTTCCATTAGAAGTGAGTGGTTCCTCTGGCTAGTACAGCAATTCTTGACCAGGTTGTTGTAGCACTCTGCAGTGCCACTAGATCCCTGAAGGGTATTATGAGGTTTGAGGTGATAAGCAAATAAGTGCAGGCTCGTGTTTCTCCCTGCCTGGCTGATCCTCCACTCCCATGCCCTGGCCCTTCTGCAAGGAGGCAAGCAATGTAATATAAAACTTAGTTTTTGAAATTGAGTGCAGAAAGATTAAGAATCACTGCTCTAGTACTTGTTAGTTTGACTTCTTCAGCTAGTCCTCATATATATTGTGACTTTCCAAAGGCTGCATTTGGTCATCCAGATGGCATTGTCACAGCTCACTGCAGCAAACACATCATTACTATCAGTGCCAGTGGAAAAAATTCTGTGGCACTGTGTTCTTTTGGAATATGTGGTTCTGTGAAATACAACCACTCTTGTAACATCAGATCAATTTCACTGGAATTTCATGCTGGGGGGAGGAAACTTGGAGAAAAGTTCTGATGCTAATAAAATACCTCATTTCAACAATTTGGGGGGAAGAACAACCCTTTTAAATGTTTGTTTTCATTTTGAAATGACTTTCTTTTGATGTGTTTGTATTATGTACTGTGGTATGAAATCAAAGCATCAAAATCAAAATATTTTAATCAATGTAAGATGGCTATTTCTTTTTAATTTTCCTTGCAATTAATTTCAAAATATAGGGCTTTTGTTCCAATTCAGAGGGAAATCAAGTTTTGAAATATGAAAATCCTTTATGAGATGAAATTTCAGTCCCCCTCATGGCTCTATTCCAGTGGTTTTCAACCTGTGGCCCACAGACTATACATGTCTAAGAGGTCCATGAAAGATGACTGATCCATCAAAAGCATGTGAATACCCACACTTACAATTCAGAGGGGTCCACACCTCCATTAGAAATTCCCAAAGAGGTTTCCACCTCCATTCAAAATTTTTTAGGGGCCTGCAAATGAAAAAAGGTTGAAAACCACTGCTGTATTTGATACCCAATATGAGCGCTCATTAGCGGTAACTGCATGTAGAAAGATATTGCAAGTTCAAACATAGAGGCTGGCTTTTGATTTTTTTTTTTTTTCTTTTTTTAATTGGTCCTAAACGTTCCTTGAAAAGTTGCAGAAGAGGAAGGATGGCTGTAGTTCATTGGCCAAAAACATTCCCTCTTTGTCTTTGCCTGTATGTTGCCTGCTGCTACCCACTAAACACAGGTGGCTTTCCAGACTAAGCCACTGCAACTGCTCCATGTGGAAGGTACTATGCAAATGTATGCTGTTGTTCAAAATATCCCTGAAATATCAGATCACATAACTGCTATATATCACAACACATTGCATGCTGATGGCAGCCCACCACATTGACCATGAACTAGACTTGAGTTGCTCAGTGAAGTAACACTTCACATAAATGCATAATAAAGAGGAAATTCCATATTTTGTTCACATATTAACACAGCATCCAGAAGAATCAAGCAAGCTGTGCACCCTATGACTTTCTGAGCACTATAATTGATCTAGGGGAGAGTTCAGACTGAGTGAGCCCCTGCAGAAAAGATCCCTTTCAGTATGCACTCAGATCCAGTTGCATCAAATGCTTTTTAATTTTCCAGACTTGGAAAGCTATTGAAAGAAACTAATATCTGAGACTTCTCAGTCATTTCATGTACATGAACGTGCTGTCTCTCTAACATGAACAGCTCCATAAACCCTGTCAAGACCCCTACCACCCTGTCATTCTGTTCAGTGGACTACTTTTTTCATGTCCCTTGGCAAGATATAACCTGACTGGGCATACATGATGGTACAGCAGACTACTTTACAAGGCTCCTTGCCAAAAAACAGAGAACACAGTATTCAAATACTAGTCAGAGAACATACTACCCACATCAGAAAATATGTCAAGGTGCCCCCTGGCAGAAGAGGACAAAACACCTCTTCCACAAATGAATGGAATGAACAGGAAGAGAGAAGAGAAACATGGAAACCGAGAGAATAGACACAAAAGGCCTGAGAGGGACAAGGGGAAAGAATGACAGAGGCATAGTGAGAAAAGAGTGAGACTAAGGTACAGTGCAAGTCAGAGCAGAAGAGAGTGAATGTAGAAGAGAAAAAGAAAGAAAGAAACAGGCATCTTTCTTTTTTAAAAGTTCCACTGTCTTCCCTGTGAAGACAGGCTTCTGTAGAGGAAAGAGAGGGAGGGAGATACTGTATCCCTAGGGTAGTACAGGAGATGGGGGCAGGTAACTGGAAAAACAGCAGCCTTTTCCACAAAAGAATGAGCAGTGCTGGCCCCATAAACCTGGCATTAATTGTGTCCCCCCTTTTTTTTAACAAGTGAAACTCATTGGACATTCCAGAAATAACACAACTGCATCCCTCGGTGTGTAAGGCACTTGGCCAAAATCTCAAGCCACACTGGCCGTGTTGTCTCTACTCTGAACTGCATTTTTAGCCAGTTCTGCAAAGCCAACTTGAAGTGCCAGCTCTTCCTAGTAAGGAGTCTAACATCCTGAGCAATAAAGAAAGATGCCCTAAATTATTCAGAGAAAGAGAGGAGTCTTGCTCAAGGCTAAGGCATTGTACAGGCCTGGATCCATGTAAAGCAGCCAGCATTAGAGGACATGACACAACCTGCTGTAGGAATTGTACTGAAACTTCAAGCATGTCAGAGCAGGAAAGCATTGGAGCAGTGACTGATGAAGATTAGTCTAGATAGAGGGGAGGAATGGTATGTAAAAGGAGGGGGTAGCTACATGGCTATGGGGAAGGAAAGGCAGGGTGGAGCCAGTGATTCTGCCTGGTGGCCTGCCAAGATACATATATGTTAATTGAGCAATCCTGTTTCACTGCTTTTCATGCAGGTAACAAAAGACTGGCGTGTGTGTGTGTAGGCGGGTGGACTAGGAATGCATAACTAGCCGTGTGGAACTATCTCCAACCAGAGCCTTCATGAGACATAAACATGACTGCACTGGAATAGTCCAGAGTTCATTTCAAGGGATTCCAAACAAACAATAATGTGTCTGCAAGGAAATAAAACCCAGAAAAAGAAGACCTCCAGGTGGTATTGTGAATGACGAGGGTTTGGAGCCACCCCACAAGACTCTGAAAACCACAAGAACTCCTTGGTTAATAAAAGCCAAGGAAGATGCTGAAAACATGCCAGAAGTGATGTCCTCTTGGGAGCACAGAGGGTCAAATTCAGGTCTCATTAAAGCCAATGAGAGTTTTGCTGTTGACTTTTGTAAAGGCCCAGGTTTCTCCCCAAATCCCTTAGTATCCTTTCCCTGCCCCCACCACTTCACACTCTGTAGGCCTTTCCAACAGTAATGCATGCCACAGCAGGTCTGACCCTCACACCTCCCCCTGCCACTGCAGGCCAAGTTCCTGATTGTACATAATATTAGGTTTCATTCACCAGATCACTGTCAGGACAGAAAAAACATTATTTGTATACGGTAGAGTGGGAAAAGAAGTGAAGAGCAGTTCAGGACCTGGACCTTAAAAAATGAGTGCCTTACACAAATTTCTAGTTAGGGTGGTGATTTCAATTTCAGCTCATCTAAGACTTGGCATTAGTCTCCCTTTTCTTTTGCAAAGACCATTCCCACTCCCCTTCCCCTTCCCCTCCCCTCTCTGTCCCCCAAAAGAAAAAAAAATAGCACCTTCTCCCTCCAAACATCAGGCTGGGACACTGACTCAGCACTGACTCAGAGGGAAGAATGGCTTCCTCTTGAATCACCAGCACCACAGTGATCTGAATTTTCCTAAGGAGTCTATCAAAATATCATTGATCCTGCTTTGCCTACAAGAGTTAAATAGATTATATTCATGGAAGTCTAGACAAGAAAGAGAAAATAATACACAGACAATAGAGCATGACAAAGTTGTGAGCCTAAGCTTCAAACACATGATCTAACAATGCAGACACAGCAATTTTTAAAGCCAAGAAAAGCCATTACGATCTTCTAGCCCAGTGGTGCTCAGTGTTTTGGTCCTGTGGCCCAGTGGAATGGTGCAGGGCTAGGGCTGACCAGATCTGACCCTGCACCTAGATCGGGCTCAGGGCCCCACACTGGGGCCATGCATTACTTTTGCCTGGCCCCACACACAAAGATCAGATCCTGCACTTCCCTGTGACCTAGGCTAGTGTGCAGGGCCATGATTTTTGGGGATCCCCAAGTACCCATTTCCTCTTCAATTTCCCTCACTGCTCACCAGTCCCTTGTTCATTGTCACTGGGATATCAAAGCAAGAATTTTTAAGAGGAATGATGAGCTGTCTCCTTTTCTATGGGGTAAGCCCTGCAGGAAAAGAGCCACTTCACCGCATCTCTCTTGAAATCTTTGAGCTTCACCTATTTGCAGGAGTGGAAGGAATGTGAGTGTTACTGACCACCCCCCAACACACACCTACATTCCACCACGGACAGCACTGCCCTCCCGAGAGACGGCCCAGTGAGGGAAGACACAACATTCAACAGGGCATTTTCACTCAAACAAGTGTTTGGACACATAGCCAGAAGGGTTTTGCTTGGATTTTTTTTTTTTAATACAGACTAGTGACACCGCTTTAGTCCTAAAATGCTATGAAATACTTAGCCCTGGGAGGCAAGGAGTGGAGGAGAGAGAAGAGACAAGGTATTAATCTGTTGTGTTGTTTGCCTGCAGTCCACCCATCAGAATTGATCCTTTATGATAGATGATAGATGACCACTCCAGGCCATCATGCAATCTGGGGTAGGTCATTCCATCAAGCAATAAGCCAGGCTGCAGGACAAGTGTTGTTATAGCTAGCTAGCTGGTGGCTTAGCAATAGCACAATGCAATGCATGAGAAGGGTCTACAGAACGGGACGTGGTCCTTCACTGCCAAGCCAGGGAACTGTGACCTAAAGCGGCCTTCCCAAAAAAGTAGTCCCAAAAGCCTATTCCACCGATGGAAATTCCCCCCTGAATCTTTTCAGCTGCTTGCCTGTTGTTTCTAATTGGCCAAATGCCCTGTGTTTAACAACCATGCATTTGTTCCTTTCCAAACGAGTGCCAACGATGATTAGTCTCCTGTGCTTCTGTGGAAGTGGGGAAGGTGAAGAGGTTTTGCAAGTCTTGC
>NW_005842647.1:18469-26822 GCF_000455745.1 Alligator sinensis | reverse complement strand
TAGGGAAAAATAAGCCTGGCCTAAGCAGAAGAATGGGTGTTAGCTGAATCTTTCCTCCCAAGGCCGGATAAAAAAGAACACAGCATTTTACTTGCACCACTTTGGTTCTGAGCACAGCACTATTAATCATTGCTGTGAGAGGACTTTGTTTGCCTGTCAGGAGATGAGAAGTTTATTGCATGATAAGCTGTAACACAAATGTTAATGGTAGAAGGATGCTTTCATTTTTAAGGCACTGGACTGACACTTGAATGCCTTCTAATTGTCAGTCCTTGGGTAAGCCACTTACCTTTTCTCTGAGTTTGTCCATAATTTTCTGTTAGTAAGTAGCATTCTTTTCTCCTACCCTTTGTCTGCCATTGATTGGGAAGCTCCTTGTAGTGGGCAGGTCTCTTTGAATTATGAGTTTACAGTGTTTAGACCAATAGGGATCCTAAAGAGCTTCTAGGTGTTATCAGAATATTCATAATGGATGTCTCCTGCCATACTAATAGCTCACCTAGAGCAGGACCACATTGAAATATGAGATGCTTTGATGTTGTACCTCTGGCTTCATTGAGGACCCTATATCCATTGTAAATCTATCTCTGTATGATCAGATGTCCATTGTGGGCATGACACAGCAGGCACCATAAAAAGTAAAAAAATGTTAGCAATAACCTCAAGTCGGTCTCAGTTCAACAAAACATTCAAATGATTCTCAAATACTGTCATCACCAAAGGAACTTAATAAGACACTTAGAGTGAAGCTAAATGTAAGCCTTAGTTTTCTATGCTAAGCATAAAGACAGTTCTGTTTTTATGGATGCTTCTGCAGTATGTGTTGGTTGGTGACCCATCTCAGTGTTTTTACTTTGCTGAATGGTTTCATGCGTAATATTATTCAGAGAATTCTGCCTTCTTCAACATAAGCATCAGTGAGAACTTCATTGCATGGGCTGCCTACTGGATACAGCCTGTGTTTCTTTATAAATGTGTATCTGAGTCAAGAGAATATTCTTTTTTAAAGGGCCCTGATTCTCTTCAAGGATTCTGAGCAATTAATCTCCTATAGACTATGGACTGCCTTCACATTCCCTATTCAGCTGAAATGCACACTCTTTCTGCCTACCTGTTTCTGCTATATCCATGCAATCTAGAGATCTCTCACAGATCTTCTAGTTCCCATGGTTTTAAGAGGGTCATCCATACACCAGAAATACAGGTGTTTTTACATTTAGGTAAGCCTCGCCTTGTGCTTATCGAGAATGTCTGTTCTTACAGAAGCCATTGCACAGAGCCTGCTGCTGCTGACGCTGAACATTTGCATGGATTTGATTAGGTGACACAGTGCAGTGTGTGTATTTCTGCTTAGAAGGACTATAGGCAACAGCTTTTTTCCTCCCTCTCCTTGTTTGCACACTGGCCTTAAGTTCCTACTTTACACTGTGTGTGATTATGCAATCACATGTAAAGTATAGCCAAGAGGGAGTTACAGTTATGAAAATTAAAATGCTACATTGCATAACATTGTATAAAAGAGTACGTTATATCCAATTTTCTTTGCATTGGTTACAAAATAGCAAAGAGATGTAAGACCTAGAATTACCACCCACGTCACTTGATTTTGTTGGCTCCTAGCAAAAAGCAAGTTTAATCCACTTGACCAGTGGTTCTCAACCATTTTTTAGACTCATCACCCCTCATTATACCCTATAAATTTTGTGAATTGAGCAGCACCCCGTTTAAAAAATACTAATTTACTGATTATAGTGCTTATGTCCTTGCAGAAGGGCTAGGCAAGGAGAGTGAGATCCTGAATCTGCCCTTATCTTGAATAACTATAGACTAGACTATACAACTACAACTATAAAACTGGTACACAGCAGCAACTTTACTTCTTGCAGAAGCAAAATGGTGAGAAACGACTTGCCCAAAAATACTTGCATGAATTTTCATGTGTGTATATTTTCCATCTATTCCACCCCCAGCCCCAGCTCCAATGTTAACCCTTAGGGGAAAGGATTAAAGGTAGTCCCTTATGGCCCAGATTTCATGCAGATGGGTCTCTGCTGCCCATCAATTTGTAGAGAATAATACATGCTTTTGCATTAAGGAAGTGAAATGTGTTATCTCTTATGTAGACTGGTGAGAGAATAGAGGTTTCTGAGCTGTCCGTTTCAAACAGCGAAATAGCATCAGGCAGGATGAAGTGAAACCATTCTCCCTCATTGCCTATGCAAATGTTGTGATACTTCCTTCTTATATCCTTGTGACAAGGTATTTAGCAGAATTCACAGATTTGGTGGAATCTGACAAGGCTGCGCCATGGGTACTTCTGCTATAGCCTCAAACTTGCTATCTCTAGGCTGTCAACCATGTACCTGAGTGCCTGCGCCACTCTTGCTTCCATATTGTGCTATGGTATTGCTGCTCCAAAAGTATAACAAAGACAGAAAGCACAGACTGTTTAGCTATGTCTGAAAATAAGCATGTTCTGCCTGTGCAGATTTTGTTTGCGTGTGAGGTATGTGACTGTTTTGTATAGAAAGGAAGTTGACATAAGTAGGGTATGAGTGTGCTCAAGGGTGTGTCTGCACTCCAGTCCTTGCTGTACTAGAGATGCCTAATTTCCCATGCCAGCATTAAATCAGCCAGCTTAGGTACTGCTGGTAATATAGCCCAGCAGCATAGAGCTCAGTGCCCAAGTATTTACTCAGCTTCTCAGGTGAGTCTTTTTTGCAACTGGTACAGAGGTCTCTGCTGCTTTCGTTACACCATTCCTTTTAAAGCTAGCTCAGACATATCTGTACAACACTGCAATCACAGCACACTGCAGGGTTGATATACCTACTGTGTGGACATGTGCGTGTGTGTGCGCACGTGTGCATGCATGCACATGTGTGTGTAAGAGAGAAAGATTGTGCAAGTGAATATATTTAGGTGTGCTTAAAAGAGGTCATATGTATGGCTGAACATGTTACCATAGGTGATTAAGTGTATAGTAGGAAAAGATAGGGCTTGTGTGTGACTGTGCAGAGGGATTTAAGTGTGAATGTGAGGTATCAGGTGTGTAGTACATGTGTGTGCATGCACAAAAAGGCAGCAGCTCTGGGAACCAAAAGTTAGGAGGGACCAATGGGCTGTGGTGCACTTTCTGGCCCTGCCAGCTGAGGCTTTAATTATCTCTCCATGAGCCTTTTGTCACAGCATGATTTTCAGTTAAGATAAACAGCGGCATACTGTCATAAACCCACAAGGTGTGTAAGTGTATGGGAGGGGAGAGGCACGCTTCTGTTTGAATAGCATTACAAAATGGGGACATTATATAGCACCAAAGGCAACTGAGTCAGACAACTGTATTGCTGAAATGAGGCAATTTTCTAAGCTCCTCTGAATTTGAATAGAGTATGCTTCCCCACTGTGAAACTGCTACTGTCACTACAGACCAGGGATTGCTGATCATACCAACAAAGATTTTTTTCAACCATGTAGCTCTGATACCTAAGTGTGAAGATCACAGAGAGGGGTGGCCTCTTTTCAAATGAGAGGGTGTTGGAGCACTTATTCACCATTCTGGCATGGGGGAACAGAACAGCATGCCCTATCAGTTTAGGCCTGTCATTCCTAGAGAGAGTTCAAAAGGTAGCCTCTCTAATTCCTCAATTCTAGTGTCGGCACCATTGTCAGGATACATGTGGAGAACAAAGAAATGGGACAGATCCCTCCCAGCTATGGGAAAAGGGGAGAGAGACTGTAATGAAGGGAGCTGATGCAAGAGGGAGCAGCGGAGAGTTGAGGGCAGCTTGGTGTCAGAGAGTGGATGTCGTTGTACAGTTAAGAATAAGCCAGGTGTATAATAGTTGTATCACAGAAAACATTTGGAGATAATCAGCCAACCACAGTACTGTGCACTGGACTGGATGAACATTAACCTTTAATTCTGTGTGTAGAGGATCCATTTGACTATGCCATTAATTCCTCTTATATTTCTCTATTTGAGACATAGCTGCAACTATATTCACCTTCACTGCAGATGCAGTTCCAGGCTTGGAAATGTAATGTGAGGGGCAAGGGATGGAGTAGGCGAGGGACTCAAAGGAGCCTTTGCTAGAATTATAAAGAACTGAATGGTCATCCTGAACATCAGACCTCTCCCGGGTTAACTTGCTGAGTGAACCACCACAGGCCAATTCAGGAAAATACATTAAAAATAACATTTCCGTATATGTGGTTGCCTAAAATGAATCTACGAAGTATGTGTGCACATGTGGAAACTGGTCATCACCCACAGAAACATGTATTTTGTCAGTTTAGTGTACAAGTCCCAGCTCTGCAGGCACAGCCCTCTTTTTTGGGTGTGCATTCTCCCTGAACCTGAGAGAGGCACCTGTGTTTTGAAAGTGTAGCCCCAGGCACTTGTTTTATAGCTGCATTAAATGACAAACACTCTCTTCAAGCAGCATCAGAATGTGGTCATTAATGCTCACTGCTGCAAGCAAGGTAATAACTCATACATCCTCATTTTTATAGCCTCTTTTTATCCATAGATCTCAAAGTACTTTACAAAGGAAAGGACTGTCTTTTTCCTGACTTTTCAGATGGGGAAACCAAAGCACAGGGGGATGGAAAGACATGCTTAAGGGCATGTGGTAAGCCAGTAGTAGAGTTAGGAATAGAGCCCATTTCTAGCTCCTAATCTGGTGCTTTATTCAATAACCCCACATTGCCTTACTCATAATTTATGCAAGTACAGAACCCAGACATCTACCTGGCTAGTATCAGAAGTGAAGCTAATGTTGTAGGTACCCTAGTCATTTAGAGGTTTCTTGGTTTGCTCCAACCACTTTCACCATGTTTGCCAGTGAATGCTCCCAAAGAACAGGGACAGTGGAGAGACAAAAAGAGGCTGATGAGAAGGTGGAAAGAAGGAACAGAATTGGTAAAGAAAGACTAAGGTCTTTGTGGTAAGAGCTTGCTTGCTACCTGAATAAGTACTTCCCTTGTTTTACCTCTGGGTTTCTGGCGCGACCAAATTCTCAAGAGCTTAGGAGCCACAACAGGGGCAAAATGTTCAAAAAAACTCAGGTCCCATTAGGTACCAAAATAAATGGACAGATCTTACCAAAAGAGTTACATTAAGAGGTACTGAGCACCCTGGCAAATTAACAGGGCCTAGCTAAACCTCTGCAAGCCAAGTCCAAAATCATGCAGAGAGCCAACACGCAGCACACACGCACATGCACACAGAGTTGCACCAGCTAAATCAAATTTATGCAACTTCATACCTTTTCCTGAATTGGTGCAACTTTGTGCATAGACTAAGCTTGATTCAAACTCATTAAAACTGGTCAAACTTAAAATTAGTCACAGCTCCCTGTCACTCACCATGCTGTACCTACCATAGGTATGTGAGTGTGCACACACCTGACATATCCTGGAGGGCAAACACACAGACAAAAATTCCTTGCCTTCTGTGGTTAAGTGTATAGAGACTCTTTTAAAGAAGTTTGAACAGGATAATGCAGGGGTGGTTTTACCACAAACCTGTAGAAAAGAAAAATCACCCTTAGCAGCACCATTCAGCACTTTGCAACAATACTTAAGGCCAGATTTGCAAAAAAATGCATGAAAATATCTAAAGATATAAAGAATACTTTTTAAAAAATCCACTAGGGATTGAGGTGGTTTTGAAAGCCTCATGAGGTGCCTATCTGCATCTTTGCTGCTTAACACATCCACAATTCTAGCCATTAGGCAATACAATGCGACTTGATTTGAAGACTGATTTAATGTTATGTTACCCTCATTTGGGCAATGTAAATCATATTTTCATACAACTACTCTGAGGATATCCATTAAGGAAAATGATATAGTCAATACAAGATAAAAGATGTGCAGATTACTGCAAAACAACACCATATTCTCATGGTGTTTAGGTGGCTGTGTTACCCTCTGAAAACTAACTGTAAATTAGTTCCCTACTTCCCTCTCAATTATTTCTATTTCAAGGTTGTACAGTTTACAAGTCAAGTGACTATATTCCTCAATCTCAGTGCTGTAAATTCAATTGATAGCCTGCATTCATCCTTTTCCTTTGATCTTCCCTGCCAACAAAGAGTTTTATAATCACAAGTTTAGGTGATTTTTTTTTTTTTTTTAACCATAATCCACGAGGACAAACAGAATTCAGCCTCTTATTCTATGGCCCTGATTTGGTCTGGAGAGCTGCTTGGAACACTGAGAACATGCTTTTGTCAGCTGTTGTGATGTAGAAAAATCCTGTGTTTCCTTATAACTAGAAATTTATCAAAGAAGTTATGCTGACACTCTTATTCTGGAATGAGGGCTTCCCCTCCCCTCCATCCCCCAAGTGGATTAAGCTAAATTGGAAAACGGCACCCACATTCTAGAATGAGAATAATTATTCCAGAATGGCTATTTTCATAAATTTCCAAGGCCAGTTAGAAAGTAAATATATTAAGAAGGGACCACTTTATTGCTATCAATCAAGGTCCATGTCATTTGTTCTGGTTCCAAAGATGGCTCTCAGAATTGGTTGGAATCCTGGGGTTTTCCAGAGATGTTCTTTGCCACTTTCCATAGGGATGTGCCACCCTATTTTTCCATGAGAGAAGGCACAAATGTCCCCTTTCTGTGCCTAACAAGCCACTTAGCTGCAGAGATGTTACACAGGTGAAGTACATTGTAAATGCCTGCCTTATAAGTGCCTTCATTTGGGTTATGTTGTTTCCATGACTGTTGTGGGTTTGAAGAGTTATAGGGACAGCGTTAGGAAAGAGCTCCCAATATAAAATAGCTAAAATTTGATGGGAAACACAGAGTTTGTGGTACCAGAAAAAAAATTCCTGCCGCAGAATTAGGGACAGTTATGTAGGTTAAAGATGTCACACCACCCACCTCCCAAAGTGCTGTGCAAGGAGTGATGAGAAGGAGGGTGTGTGACCAGGTAAATGCTGGGGGCGGCTAGAGGAAGCTCCCTTCCCAGGGTTGGATGCAGGGAAGCACCCAGGGTCTAGAAACTCCCTGTTCCTTTTTGGGGGGCAATGAAGAATGTGGAGAAAAATTAAAAAGCTGTATTCTTCCAAACTAGGGGCAGCTGAGAAGGGGGTGGGGAGGCGGGGGCAGCAGGGAGCTGATTCCCCAGAAAAGAGATGAACAATAGGAAGGTCAGAGCTAATGAGTTAAAAATATACATGCTCACTCTCCAGTTTGATTCTATTTCCTGGAAGAAGTTTTATTGCTGCTGAAATGCTGAAAGCTCTATGAAGAGTTTGCCAGCTGGAATAGTCTCTTTGCACCTGTCTTTTTGTTTACACAAATCCCTTTTCTAATAGAGCTAATCACTGCGCTTTGATAAATCTGCCAGGGCCCCCGATAGGAGCTCCTTTCTAGCCCTTGGCGCTAAACAAACAGACCATTGTCTCCATGGGGCTTGTTAATGGTTAAACTGGGGAGGGGGGAGGCACAGGATGAGGCATCAAACTGCAGTTGGGCTGCCGCAGAGTTGGCTTGTGTCTGAAGTTTTATTGTATCGCATCAAGGCACTGATAGACTCCTGTTAACACATTCCAAACTGTTCACCTTGGGACAGAGGGGTTGGGGACTAGATGGAGGAAAAGAGAGGAATTCTGGAATGGGCTTATTGGGAAATGACCCTGAACCATCACAGGGTAACCCACATGAAGTGGCTTTGACTTCCCAAGTGTTTCCCATGTCAGCTATAGACTAATCAAGGAGTTCATAGTCATCTGTAATTCTGCAGCCACAGCAAAGAGCATGGAAACAGACCCTTCTGTAGAGGTAAAAGGAGAGGTGCTGGGGGCATGACAGGGGGCTGTTACCCTGTTTGCTATTGAAGCCACAGCTTTCTGCCATGACCTTCTATTGCAGTATGTCTGCAAGTGTCTCTGGGTCCTGGCATCAATAATTCTGCATGTTTTAACTGGAGGATGTAAGATTCCCTGAGGGACTTCATTATATAGAACATTCCTAGATGTAAGAACCTACAGGACTTAAAAACGGTAACTTCATGATGGTATAGACAGGTAACCATTACCCAGTTAGATAACATGTTCCATCATTCTCTTTAGCAGCATTTCTGACACCTTGATGCCAGGGTATTTGGCAAATGGGGGGGAATCCTGTATTTTTGCAGATGAGAAGAGAGCCATTCAGCTGTTTAGCAAATTAATGGCAGAGCCAGGAATGGAATTCAGTTTTCCATAGACCCAGACTGGTGTCCTATCTACTGGAGCAAGCTACCTTTCATAGATTCATAGATTCATAGATGTTAGGGTCGGAAGGGACCTCAATAGATCATCGAGTCCGACCCCCTGCATAAGCAGGAAAG
>NW_005842647.1:465-17046 GCF_000455745.1 Alligator sinensis | reverse complement strand
CCTCTCTACAACCCCAGTGAGAGACTTGTCGTGCCCCTCACTTAGGAACACTGAGGCAAAGAACTCGTTGAGGAGTTCAGCCTTGTCCCCTCTGTCCGTCACCAATTGTTTCTGCCCATTTAGTAGGGGTCCTATTCCTCCCTGGGCCTTCCTTTTACTCCCAATATATCTAAAAACCAATTTCTTGTTGTCTTTTACTTGGGTTGCCATCCTCAGCTCCATGGTAGCTTTGGCCCGTCTAACTGCCTCCCTACAAGCACGAGCAGAGGAGGTATATTCATCTTTGGTGATCTCTCCCTGTTTCCACTTTTTATGTGCTCCCCTTTTGTCCCTTAGGCTGCCCTGGATTTCTCTGGTCAGCCAGGGAAGCCTCCTGGCCCCTTTCCCTCTTTTGCCTCGCTCGGAGATCGTCTTGCTTTGTGCCCGAAGGATCGTTTCCTTAAGGCACAGCCACCCTTCTTGGGCTCCCATCACTTCAAAACTCCTACTCTGCAGTGCATCCTTGACTAATCGCCTGAGTTCATTGAGATCAGCTTTCCTAAAGTCTAGCACTTTCACCCTACTAGTTACCTTTCCCACTCGACGTCTTATGGTGAATTCTATTATTAGAATAGAATTCTAATTCAAGTAGTGAACATAATTCGCTGCATGCCAAAATGTTTCCTTACAAAAGGTGAATATGGGATTCTTTGTATGCCGTGCAAAAATAGAACATAGACTGCATGGCAGACCCAGGGCAACAGGGCACACCTCTCATAATAGCTCTCACTTACCATAGACAGCACTCATTTTGTTTGTGATTTTACCTCCTTCTCACACAGACCTGATGATATCTTCCTTTATCCACTAATATTTGAATCAGCAATGCTAAAGCTATAGAAATGTGATTTTTTATGTAACAAAAATGTCTCCCTGATTGTTCTAAGCTTCATTTCAAATTTGCTCATACTTTTCATTCTTGAATCTTTTCCCACATTGTGTTCCACATCTGAGACTTAGAAACCTGAGGCGGAAGAGACAATTAGGATTCCTTTAGGGTCAGTGGTAGCTAGTGAAAGGCAGCAGTGGATGTACAATTTGGAAAAGGGGGTGCAGATGGTGTTATGTAGCATCACATTTAACACAACTCATACTTTTCTCCTAACCACTGCTCTGTCCTGCACTGTGCCAAGCACATGACCAGGTCACTTCCAATCTTAAAAGTGCCAGAACGTCTGACACTAACACCAGCACAGCAAAGCATACAAAATTGGTTTGAAACTTTGAGTGGGGAATGAATCAAAAGGGGCGAGGGGTGGGGATGGACACTACACAACCATCCCCGCTTTCCTTTTGGGAATGTAGGAGAAAATGAAGTGTCCCTAGTACAGCCACATCTCCCTTCTACCTTCCAAAATGTTACAAGGTGCCATAGATCCCTTCATCTCCTTGCATATCTTCAGTAGGCTCCTCTTTAACTTAGAAGATCTATTTGCTTAGGGCACAGTTTTTCTGTCTACCTTCCTGCTGGGCCCTGACTGTTCTTCTCTGCTTTAGGGCATACAATTCACAGTAAAGCGTATAGCCCCAGAGTGTATGATAGGAAAGATTACTATTGGGTGAAGAGTAACAAAGAAGAGAAAGGTGTTACAAAGATGGGCACAGGAGGGCTATCAAATAAGTAAGAAATTCAAACAAATGAGTCAATAAGCCATAAAAATGAGGTTTAAGATGATCTGAAGCAAGAAAGAGTGCAAGATGGCAAGAAGGGAGGATCTGTGTATGATAGCAAAATGAGGAAAGGGCAAAATACAGAACAGGCAAAAGAGGAGTTAGATGTAAGCTGGTCATTAAATGCTGGAAGCTGGTTGGTTTCTGTACTGTTTTAGTGTTTTCCTTTGGCAGCTCTCTTTCTAACTCTACATACTATGGTTTTGTCTAAGATCAGGACTATGCTAGTCAGATAGTAAGTCAGCTGGAGATATCTTTCTTTCTAACATAGCTATTCCAGCAAAAGCCATACTGATAGGCATCTACATGGGGGTTGCCTGCATAGGTATGTTGATTGTGAGTGACATAGCTGTATCAGCAAAACTTCCTAGCAAAAGCACTCTCTTGTTGGTATAAACTACATCTGTCCTAGAAGAGTTTTGCTCAGGGCTGTCAAATGATTAAAAAAATTGATTGCGATTAAAAACATTAGTTGCAATTAATCATTATTTTAATTACACAGCTAAAAACTCAAAATTATGCAAAATTTGTGGGGGGGCGGGGGGGTTGGAGCCTGAGGAGAGGGGGTCCCTGCATGCCCTGGCAGGATCCAGGGGTCTGTGGGTCAAGAGTGAGGGACAGCAGTAGGGCTGAGGAGGCTGTGGTTTGGGAGTGAGGGACAGATAGACACAGGCACAGACACAGCAGCAAGCAGGTAAGTCTGTGGAGAGGAAAGGGGAAGGGGGAGAGGGAAGGGGCAGGGGGGCAGATTGAGGCCCCCATGGTGAGGTAGGGAGGCAGGAGCAGGGGTGAACAGAGCCTCAGGGCCAGGGTAGGTCATGGGATGAAGCTGCAGGCATCTTATGCGGTGGGGGGGATGGAGAGTATGGCTCCCCTGGGGAAGGCATGGCAGGGACATGCCCCGCTGATTTGTGCACAGAGCAGAGGCGGGCTGCCTGCTGTTGGCTGGGGCTCTGTGCCCTGCTGCCTTTGGGTTGTTTATGTGACCTCTTCAAGATTTTTTTCTTTTTCCAATAGCTGTGATCTCACAAACCATGAGCTCAAACTGGCCCTGACACAGGAACCTGATTCTTATTTTCTGGGTTTAAGCTCCAAAAAGTCAAATCTTTTTTTTTTTCCATCTCACAAGTCTGCATATGGAAAAATAGATGCTGTTCTCTTGTTAAGAGAATAATGGCATCATTAAAACCACTCGCTCCATCTTGGAAGTTCCAGAAATGACCTTCCTTCTCCTGCAGATCAGCATCGGGCATCTGACCTTTTGTGGTTAATGTTCAGAGTGATCTCTACCAAGATACAGCCAGCAGGAAAAGCATCTCCCAAATTATTATTGCTTTGGAAGGCTGTGCATTGCTGGGACCCCCAGGCCTCACAGCGTAAAGAAATGTGGGTGCTCCCAGAGAAGTACATCACAGATAATCAGAGCCTGAGGTGTTAATTACAATGGCTGGACTCCATCTGCACCCCTCCCTCACCCCTTGATTTACAGCAGTCTCTTTCATTTCAAAGCCCTTAGGCCTCTTTCACTGAAAAGATAGAATATCTGTTTTTCTGTAGAAAGCTGACTGTCACATGGGGTTGGTTACCAATGAACTATCTACAAAGAGTGATTTATGCCTCATCCACACTGAATGAAGAAGCTACCTGTTAGTATGTCTATAGATACAGGTGCTGCTAACCAGGTAAGCACTTATTCTACAGCCTGCATGGCTTAAAGAATCACTGTTGGTCTAAGAACCTTTTCGGAATCATATTAACAAGAGGCATGTAAAGATTTTCAAATATACTTGTGCCTGGCATGGATGCAATCCATGGGATTTTCCATGTTAGGAGAGAAATGATACTGGAATATGAAAGGCATTCAAATGCTGCCTGGCCAAGATATGCTATGGAAATATTGTAACAGATTATATAGTTCAAAATGCAGATTCAATGAGCTTGACAGAATTTTATGATTTTCAGAAGACCTGGGCAGAAGAAACAGGGGTTAAAGTGATCCTTATCTGGAGATATAATCTGTATTGTACAAGAACCTCTGGACAATATATTCCCCACTTCAAGCAAACACTAAAGAATAAGGTGATTAGCTTTGTGGTTGTTGACCTGGAATTATTTCAGACTTGTCCTCTCTTGATGTAATTCCTCTTTCCATAGTGAGATGTAAACTACCTTATTTCCAACCCAACGATAAGCAAAGAATCATATTCAATCTGTGGAAATTAGTGCCAGAAAGTATAACTGAGGCCTAAAACTAAGCAGCATTCAACAAGGGATTAAAAATTTAACATGGATAATTGGATGGAGATATATATAAATGTATCCAAAGTGATGATAGTAAGGATGTAAACTGACAAGAGTTTTAAATGGAAATAAACCATGGTACCATAAAGCACCTTCCTTAAATCATGGGAAGAAAGCTATGGCAGGTTATCATACACCATTTTTTTTAGAGATACTGGATTGGCACTCGAGCAATCTGGATTCAGGCCTTGACTTCTCCACAACATTCTCTGAACGACTCATTTGATCTTTCTTTGCCTCAACTTCCAGTCTGTAAAATGGTAATAATAATTCTTCCTGTCCTGACCTTTGTCTGTCTTGTCTTTAGACTGTGGCTTTGGGGCTGCTTGGCTTCTGACTACATCTACACACAGCCGCTAGCACAGTGGAGTACTGACCTGAGCACCATGAGACAAAAGAACCTGGCCAGCACAATCATATCTGTGCATTCAGATAACAGGGAATAGATTTTATCTGCCTCAAGTCCCTCCTTGTGCGCCCCTCTGAGCAGTCAGTAAGGACTGTGCTCTGACCACAGAGGACAGGACCAATAAAGAATGCAGCGGTTCATGCTATATTGCTCCATCATTGGAGCCAATCTCTCCTTGTCTCTGCTGAGATCTTTCTCTCTCTCTCTCCCACACATACATGCACACACACATATACACCAGAGAGAGAGAGACTTTTGACTTTTAAAACCTTTATCATAAAAATGTTGAAAACAAAAAGTGAATGTGCAAAAGTATGGTCCTTCCAGGGGCATGAAAAACTTGTCAGTAATTAAAACACTCACATCGCCAAAGATTGAAACCCCCTCCCCTCAACGCCCATTATGGGATTGCACATTTACCATTAGAAATCCATCTTCTACTTTTCAGAGGGCCCACTCAGTGGCCCAGCATGACACAAACTGGTCCGCATTTGTTTTTGCAAGATGAAGTGTCTGAACGCAAATAAGAGAAGTGCCCAGACCAAGAAGTGGAAGAGTTGGAGGGCATCGTTGGAGATAGCCCCCATGAGCGGTTCCTGTGGCTTTTCAGGACTGCTATCTTGGCTTGGCCCAGCAGGCAATTGGCCAGGCAGATCACGCATCCCTTGGCCGCTCAGTCCATGATAGAGAGAATGTACACAGCCTTGGCGAAGTCCAAGAGAGAGGAGAGAGAGCATGAACAAAAGGCATTTTTTTCTTCCTCCCTAAACAATTAATGTCGATGTAGAGAGGCAGGTGCTCCTGGCGTGATGCCGTCCTTTTTGTTTACAGAACACTCCTTGAAGATTATTTGTGTTGAAATCTTTTGGTGTGACAAGCTTGACTAGAGCCTGCAAAGTGAACCGCAGCCCAGATAGGGACCTCCTCCCCCACACCCCATCCCATCCCCTCCCCTCCCCACAGGAGCCTCGGGAAACAACAGTAGCAAGCAGTCCACCTCCCAGTGAAGAATGGGGGCTCCTCCAGCAAACATCTTCCCTTCTCTCTCTGTCTCGCTCTCTCTTTGTCACTTGCTCTGAGCAGAGCTAACTGCACCATTGTCCAAGGGCAGCATCAGCCCTGTGCTTCTGACCCCACTATTTCCATTTGAAAAGCAGCATTAATGTGAAAGAAGCTCTATTAGGAGTCATGTTTAACTCTTCATCTCCATATCCCATGGCTCTCTACTCTTTTCTTATTCCCCTTTGCTGCCCTTCCGGCATTCCTCCCATCTCCTTCGACCTACCCTTTACAGTTCCTTCTCTCCTGTTTTCTGTTCACACTTTTTCTAGTTGTCATCTTTTTTCTTCCTCCTTTTCCTTTTGAAACATCATGCCCTCCTTCTTCATCTTCCGGTCTGTTTCTTCACCTTTCTCTCTGTTCCCCTTTCCCTTGCTGATGCAGGTAAATTGTGTTCCATATAGTATTACATGCAACTAAGTAAAAAAATACTTTCACCAATCCTTTGGTCAGTGGATAGGAAGAAATGAAGAGAGTTGATTTTAGTGCAAACAGGACAATCCCAAGCAAAATACTTAAGAGGAAAGTCATATTATCTTCCCTTTGGAGCCCTGTATTGTTCTGATGCATGGGGGAAAAAATCTTTGACTTCATGCACTCCTGCAATAATTGTTTGGTAAATATTTAAGCAACAAAAACAGTTATGCAGTATTAATAATGACATAACATTGAATCAATAGAAAAATTAGCCACTTCTATTTAAAAAAGCTCTTGGTAGAAGAATACTTAAATTAGTGAAAAATCAATGTGAAAATGCATTAGAAATTGGACACTTTATTATGTTCCTGGTGGTTACATATAGGAAGAATAAAGAGTTATCAGAAGAAGGGCCGCAAATTATTTTTCCTATTATGTTTGGTCAAAAGCCATTTTCATTGCCATGCAAATTTCCACAAATCTAACTTGAACCTCGTTAATGTGGATGAGTGAACTCTAATGGGTCATTCATGCCATATATCCATCCATTTCTTGACTTCCCTCCTGAGTCTTCTTGAAAAAAAAAAGGTACCACGTTTCCATGCTGTGGGAACACTTATCCTCTTGGAGCTAAACTGAAACTAGCTCACTTCACAGAGGCCGTCAAATAGTCATTACAACTTAACATTTTTTCACCATACTTCTGGACTGTATTCGAAGAAGCAACCTAAGACTGCAAGGCTCTGTAAAGTATAGTCTACACATCCCCAATGGGTCCTCAGAGGAGAGATCCCCAAAACAACTTGCCCATCCACTCCTGCCCATATGAACTGAGACCCTTGATTTCTCCCAGTGAGCAAATGCTTCTTCTGTTATACAGGTTTCCCAAGTGAATTAAATTATAGTTATATCATTTATGTACAGCATTAGATTTATATGTCACCCTCTTCACAAAAGGCTCAGGGTGGTTTACAATAAAAACCCATAAAATATTAAAATAAAATAGTAGATAATAAAACAAATCCCCCAAACAATGCCCAAAATTTAACCCCACCTGTTAAATGCCTGCCCAAATTAAAAAGGTCTTATATCACTTCTTGAGGATGTACAGGCTTGGGCTTCAGTTTTGACAGTCCTTAACAGGGAAACAGTTCAAAGCTGAGGAGTGACTACCAAGAATGACCCCTCGACATGTTTTCACCAAGCAAACTTGATGCACAGATGGTATTTGCAGGAGATTTGCTCTCAGGTGACCTTAGCCCTTATCGATCATTTATTTAAAGGTCATTATTTAAAGGCACACTCTGACAAACAGGCAGAAGGCAGGGCAGGATGGCACCTTAGAAACTAACTGGTTCAGCAAGGCAGAAGCTTTCATAGGTGATAGCATCTGACAAAGTAGGCTGTTTCCCACCAAAACTCATGTCTCTCTGAGCCACTTAGTCTGTAACGTGCTCGCCCTGCCCTGCTTTCGGCCCAACTTCAGACTAACATGGCTAACCACCTCTCTCTGACAAACAGGAACGTTTGCAAATATTTTACCCCCCAAAAAATTGTCATGGAGATTTCCTGTATTCCAGGTCCCAAAGTAGATGCTCAGCTTGTTTGTTTGCAGTTGAAAAGATGTAGTTATTACAAAAAATGTGTGTATGATTTACATAGAGCTATCTGGGCAACTGATTTCCAAAAGCCAAATGCGCTGCAATTTTTTTTCAGAACTTCAATCCCACAATGTTTTGATTAAATGAAATATTACTCTCTCTGAAATCCATGCCTGACTGCCTGAAGAAGTGTAGCAGAAGCAGAAGGCCTAAGAGGCCTGGCAGCTGTTGGCTGAAATGCACATGACCCTTGACAGTCCCACTGCTGGCCACCACCAACCAGCAGCAGTGAAACAAGCCAGAAAATCACTTGGAAGTTAATAAAAGTAGAGTCAGTGTCCCCATTGACATTTAGAGGTGGGCATCAGAAAACCTTGAAGGCTAGGCAGCCTTGCACCTTGGTAAGCCTGGCTGGGAGGTTATCAGAGAACCAGGAACCTGGAAACCCTTGGCTCTGGTACAGCACCAGTGTTGGCTCTGGTACAAAGTTCTGGTAGGCTGAATTAAATGCTCCTTGTAATGTGCAGGTTTCTCAACTGAATTAAATTATATTTATTTACAATTTATTTATTAGATTTATATGCCACCCTCCCCACAAAAGGCTCTCAATAGCCAAACTCTCTCCTCAGGCTAGTTGACTCCTGACAAATTCCACTGAAAAAACATCTTGTCAGATTTTTTCCAAACAAGCTCTACTTTTATTAGCAGCTTTCTTCTCCCACCTGGCCCCTGCACTGAGATCACAATCCAATCCCATGAACCAATTGCAAAGTGACAAACACTGGACAATAACATTTCTGAAGGCATCAGGTGAAAGTGGCTGGTGGTAGAGATCTTTATGGTCACCTTCTGTAATTTCAAAATAAAAAAACAGGTTTGAGGCTGCATATTCGAGAGCTGTAAAATACGTGGACAAAAGACAAAAATGCACTATAAAAACCTGTAAGGAGAAATCTTACTCCCATGGAAATTGGTGCCAAAACTCCCATTGACTTCAGCAGAGCCCGAATATTTCACCCTGTATAATAGGGTCACTATGCCAACTCCTCACAAAAAAAACAACACTACAGGTTTATTTCTTGCAGTGGAGTGTTTCCAAGTAAGTTATTGTCTGACTGGGTCTGTCATGAAATGCTATAATAGGTATCATTAATAAATACTCACTTTACGCAAAAAAAACCCAAGCCAAACTTTGAGTGTCTGCACTTGTTTAGCACCTTTTGGGGGCTCCCAGCACTGCTTATCAATAAACTTTCATTGTACTAGAGTCTTTATTTCTGGTAAAAAAAAAAAAAAAAAGTAATCATGTTATAATTGATACAGGAATGTGTCTGGGCCAAGCATGTTGCATCTCTGAAACAAACAAAAAAGCTCTAATTTTTAGATTGGTTAAATGAAAACACTAGGACCATTTGAGTGTCCTAAAATAATGCTTCTGATGCATGAAGACATCAAATGGAAAACCACAACTATCCCGGTCAACCTGAGCTGTGTGGCCGCTTTAGGCCTATCCCTTTTATTCATACACAATTTGGTATAAGCTCTGGAAAAAAATATATGAGAGAGTTTTTTAGCAGACACTCTTTTTTTTTTTTTATGTGGACAGTGCGTGGTACAGCCATTAAAGAATATTTGTCATATGTTTTATATTGGTATTACTGGGTATGTCTATATGTGTGCTTCAATGCACAGTAGCCTATTTACTGTGCATTAAAGCGTCATTAAAAAATCGTGCTATTATGCTATTGTGCAGTAAAAGAGGCTACTGCACGTTAAACATCACTTAAAAACATTTGTTACTGCGCATTAAGACACCCTAATGCACATTTGTTTAGTACCTCACATTGGAGGTACTAAATTTAGTGTGCATTACGAAAAGCATCTTAATGCATGTATAGACGTGTCAACAGTCTACATCATTGCTGATATCTTACCTTCAACTCAGGAGCCAAATTCTAAGCTGATATGGAAATGGGTGTAGCTCTAGTGACTCCACACTTTTCTCCCGCTTGCGAAGAATTTGACCCCACAACTGAAGCCAGGTGAACACTGCAAAATTACAGTCAAAATCACAATCAGTCAACCAACCAGAGATCCCAAATCAAGCCATGTGGTCAGCCATTACCTCCCCTGCTCCCTGCAAAGAAAAATCAGCAAACAGTGGTTGGAGAAGTGTAAATGAAGAGTTTCATAAGAAGCAGCAAATTGCTTGTCCAAGTGATTCTGTCAGTACTTACATATATGAATGCAGTTGCAGAGGTCCAGATCAGTTTCTAAACAATTTACTGGTGGGAAAAGAGGCTAAATTCATTAACTATATCAGAGATGGCTATTTATGGAATAAAGCAGTCAACACTGCACGTACCTCTAAACTGCAGAGCATGTTTTTCCCTCTCTTCTATGGACCCTGTAGCCTGCATGAAGATCTGCTGTGGTAAAGGGAGAGCACATTTGAAGTCATGCTTCATGTGCACTGATCCTTGCTCAGTAGATGCTCTCTCACTAGCGTGCATAAGTTTGGTGATAATCTTTTGAAAGATATGACATAGTGGAAAGGGCTGCTTTGAGGCCATGCAACAGCTGAGAATAGATGGACACTACTGTGCTCTGTCCTAGAAATCACCAAACCCACCGCAGCACTGTCTGGGAAGTGAAGAGCAGTAACTGGTAAGGGAATTTGTGAGTAGTTAGCTACAGCCAAATTTTGGCTCCCATGTGGTACAGGTGTAAGAATCTGTCCCTACTTCTTGCATCTTAGAAAGGTGCCTACAAGAAATCCTTCACACTGCAGTCTCTTACTGCATAGGCATCAGTTAGTTTTCAGGCAGCTGGTGATTTTAAGGAAGATGAGTGGTGATAAAATGACTTTAGGACAATGCAGACAACTGGAGATTTCTGATTGGTTCTTACTGATATTGTGAAGCTCCCAAGAGTATGATTTAAAGGGTCTGATTGTTCTCCTTATTTTTAGGCATAAATTTAATTTCCTAATAGCACCAGAGTACTTCAGGCTGTTCGTTTGCAAAGGATTACTGCATGTCTCAGATGGTAAAAGTCACCCCCTTCGCTTTATGCCTCATAACACCCCCCTGCCCCCACCCCCAGGCATGGTATAGTCATCCAGCAATGTACTGCTTGTCAGGTCACATTGCTCACACAAAACACACTGCAGTTTGCCTACTGAGAACAGATTTCCCTTGGCAAGATCCAGGGTGCTCTACCATACAGCACTCAGAAGGAAAATGTAATCTCCCATTGAGGTTGCTTGTTAGCTGGATCCCAAGTTCTTTTTTTTTTAACATGATCCAAAAACATTTCATGGAACAAGCTGAATAAAGTTTGTAATAAAGCAGAATAGCCTTAGCTAATCAGAGCTGGTGTGCAGTGACTCTGAACTCTCTGCTAGTTTTCAATAACCGGGCAGGCTTGTATCATGCCTTTGAGGCACAGTCATATGTATGATGAGGTGGGACAAGAAGGAACAATTCCTGATGGGATATCTGGAAGTCATTATTCCTGAAATAGGTACAGTGCCTTCCAGAACACAGAAAGAGTGCAGCCATTCTGTCTGCCTCTTCCTTTCTTTACTTGGCAAGCTCTCCTTCTTGGTACAAAAGGGAGGGTGAGGCACAACAGGGGGACTGCGAGGCCTAGAGTGATGCCCTGGCCATTACTCAGGGGCTCAAGGAAAAGGAGGAACCTCTCAAGCCTCCTCTTCTTCCTACCTTATTGCATATACTATCTAAGCTATCCCCATCCCCCTCAGAGTTCATCATGAGCATTTGCACATATATTTTACTGTGACCCTGGAATGTTTCTTGGTACATGCATCTCGAGGGCATCTTTGCAAGCTACCACACCCAGAGGCATACACAGAGCAGTACCAGTGCACAGGGCAGTACCAGCTACTGCTCTGCTGAGAGTGGTGAGCTACTGCTGCAGTTATCTGTATGTCCCCCAACTCCCGCCAAAGGTGGTACCTGGAGTTGATGCCACAGTTAACTCCCGCACCCATCAGTTATGCTAGTGATCACATCTTGTAAAGGCAAGCAATCTCTCTGTTTTCATGCTGTAGGTGAGCAGGGCTGGGAGGCATTGCAAGTTGGCTGCTCTTATGGGGTAAGAGAGAGAGAACATGCTCTCTTCTAGAGAAACTACTTTAGTTCCTTTCTGCTTGGATTGCATCTCCTTACCATACAAATCAAAGCTGCTCAGAGTGAAAACTCTTCTAGATTTTTGCTTATTGCAGGCAGAACATTTTAAACACCCTCTGTTCACACAGAAGACAGGATCCTGCTGTGTCCTAATACCATATTATCATTAGTTAAATTGGTCAGCATAATAATATTAGATGCAATACCCACTACTGTGTAACACCATACTCAAGAAAGATGAACACTAAAACTTTCAGAACTGAAGGTAAATAATCCAGCATATGGCCACTATTTTGTAAACATGAAACTCTCTCCAATCACCATGTGAGTAGACCCATCCTCTGACAAGGCTCTTGGCCTTGGCCTTGTGGTTCACAAAACAGCTGAGGAAGGTGGATGCAATCCCAGCAACTGAGCCTGCCAACACAGGCAGCCATTTTCTAGTAAATGCCTGTTCAAAAGCTCGATGGCATTCCCTGGGAATTTTCAGTGGTAAAGAATGCAGGGTCAAGTTTATTAGGGAGAAAAAATGCCCAATAGCAAAGAAAAAATATAAGTGTTTGCAACAAGAGGCAAGACTGTGCTGAGACCCCATGAGCTCCCTTCCCTCCCTATCCAGAAGTTGTGGATATGTTCCAGCCAACTCCACTGAGCATCCCCAAGACACCAGGCAGCCTGCATTATGTCCCAAACGGGAAGCGGTATAGCTGTGTAATGCTACAGACAGTTTAATTAGCTCTTCTGAGAGGCATAACTAATTAAATACCTCTGACAGCACGATGCTAACGTGGCTAGACTGCTTCCCAGCCAGGAGACTGGGCTAGTTCTTCACACATTAATAATTCTGCATGGTGCTGTCTCACACTTACATGGATGCTGAAGAGCTAATTCACCCACCTACAGCTATACCGCACTACATCTGGCATAAGTTAGTCTTCTTCTAGTTCAGGGAAGTGAGAGTTCATGCACACTTCAGAAATCTCATGAAGAAGAAGTATCTGGATCTGCTCCATGTCAGGAGGGTCTATCTGAATGGTGGTGGCTACCTTGGAGAGTTGCATTTGGGATTGGTACATGGGGTAGCTCTAATGGTAATTGCATCAAGCTGTCTAGGGAGCTTTGGTAATTATAAGCACTGATAAAGCTGCCAGAAGACTTATTAATCAAAACAGATGTGCTGAGTGGCAGGGGGGAGGGGAGTCATTATTCTGAGATCTTTTTCTAAACAGCTTCCACCAAAACCTTAGTCAGCATGGAGAGGATATAATACACTGGGGCCACAAGTCCAAATGGCAAGTGTAGAAAGTAGCATGTAATGACTGCCAGAATCATACCTACATTGATCAGTGCCTGTGATTTTTTTCTTTCCTGCACCTTCTTGTTCAGCTACTGAGGAGGGGGACACCGGTGCCCATGGTATTATGCATGTCCCTGATATTAGAGAAATAATGGAGGCACATCAATACAGGGTTTCTTTCTGAAACCAAAGAAAAGACATGTGTTTGTGTGTGTGCATCTGCACACGAGCGCACATGCAGAGGGAATGTTAGACAGAAAAAGAACAAAAGCAAGACAGAAAACCAACCCTCCAGGAAAGAACTGAGCTTGTTGGATGGCTGTTAGCTCAGCATTTATTTTTTTTTACCCAAGGAAGGCAGCTTTGCAAAAGACTTCCCAAAACAAGGGTTAGTCCTAACCCTTTCTATAAAAGGCTGCTGGGCTTGTTGTGACCTGTTCCAGGTGTGTAAGTGATGCCCTGCCTCATGCCTTTCACAGCTCAAAGCCTGAGGCCTAAGGGCAAGTGAGGAGGAGGAGAAAGGGAGAGGTTAGTGTGTTCAAATTAAATGGAGCAGAAAGAGAAAGCTGGAATCTGCACTGCCTCAGGCCCCACTATTGAACAGGTTCAACCTGATACTAAGAAAGCAGAGATACTTGGAGAAATTACAATCATCTCCCAGTATCTAGACTGCAGGGTTCAGCTAGTATTTATGAACATGCAGAAGAGAGCTCAGGAAACCAAATACAACCAAGTGAATAAGGATCTGGGATAAAAAGATGGTAGAGTGATTTCAAATGAAGAGAGAAACTCCCAGTTAAGATAAAAAGAGGTTAATGCAACCTATGCTGGGGGCAGACCCAGATAGAAGAAACGAAAATGTCATATAAATTCACCTGTTATTGATTATATTTTCCCTCTCCTCGACCTTTCATGTTCAGTGTGACCTCGTACGCAGTCCAGTTGTGTTTGCTTGCAGCCCCTGCATTCCATAGCCCCTTGAACATTTATTTCTAACTGCACAGCAACTGTAAGGAACATTTGCTGTTTTCTGAAACTAGTGACTTTGAAGAAATAGAATGGCATGGGGTTTTTTCTCCTTCCCTTCCTGGTTGGAAGAGTCTGACCCCTTTGGGAGCACCCCCATTTATATTTGGCTTGAAGTACAAAACAATTAGGCAAAGCTGCACTGCCCCTTGGAAAAATGGACTGTCTCAACAAATAATGCAAATGTAATTCACAAATAAGAGCTCTACATTTCCATCACAACCAAGATGCACTTGACATTTTAAACACCTTCGTAACTCCAAGCATTCCAGGCCTGCCCTAGAGTCTATTTTACCATTGGTATAAATTAGAAAAGGCTCACAGCTACTCCCACTTATTTTTAGGCTGTCCATTTCTCTCTACAAGGTGTGTGCAGCCAAGAATAGCCAGAGCACAGCAGTGTTCCAGCCCTGTCTAGAACCATGGGCTCAGGCACCCTCATGCAATACAGGTATGCTGTGGATGGGAAGTTTTGTTGCTTTTATGGCCTCTTCGCATACCTGGAAGATGCCTGAGGGCAATGGAGAATCTGGAGCAAGGTAGCCACTTTGCAACATGCAAACCAAATTCTGAAATCTAGGCTGCTCATGTTCAGAGGTCTTGTCCTGCAAAGCACAGTAGAGTGGAGGACCTGGATAGTGTTTCAGACGAGGTAATAATATCTTTACCATGAAGCATAATAACATGCTGATGAGAACTACTTCTGGATTATGTAGTTCTCTTGTTTGGAGGTGGCTCTGAGTTGGCTGTTAAGTGCTCGTTCTGAATATCTGTGAACTCCCTGAATGAGAGGTGACTGACCAATGTGGTCCAGAAGCTACTGAGAACTGGTTCTGAGCTCAGCAACCCCCTGCCATACTGTACATGTCATGCTATTCAACACTCATGTAATAAGCTGCTGCTAAAGCTAACTCCCAAGGTTCAAGTGGTGGCAAGAAAGTAATCTGGGAACCTGGAAATCTGGGAGAAAGGGAGAAAAACTGAGGGAATGCAGTGTCAAAATCTCTTCCGTAACATTTAATTCATGCTGCTAAACTCCCCTGCTGACATGAGGCTGTCTTTTGCAGCTGCATTTCCAATTAGTAGGATGCTCCCCTTGGAATCCTAGAATGAATATTAGCTGCAAGTTGGCTCTTGCTCCATGATCTTCTCCTGTGTTGCTGTAGGTCAACATGGGGAAAGAGAGAAGTCTGTTGGCAAGTGCTTGCTATTGAGTTAGTAGAAAGCCCACTCAGTCTCAGCTGTGAGTCAGTGTTGGCCTGCTGTTTTATCGCAATATCTTAAGATTATTACTTCCCTTCCTCTCTGCAGGTCTTGAAACTGAAAATTAACATCCTGCTTCTAGATGCTCGTAGCAGGTTTCTACTTAGCAAACATGCTGCTGGAGGTCTTTGACCACTGACTGCTGTTGAGTAGCAACATGTCCCAAGGTGTTCAGAGATGAAGAGATTAGGACCCTCTGAAAGCACTCGAATGACACCAGCATTCCCAAGTAGATCATCATGGGGGAAAAAAACAGGACCTTTCCTGTTCTTCACTCCTATCTTTAGACTACCAGCAAGAAATAGTCCTCCACTCCCTACTAGCATAAAAGTCACTATAGTTCCCCCCACCTAAGGATACAAACTGGTGTCTGGAAATTCCAGTGTTTGATCTCAGATGGTCTCCAGAAGCCCTGTAGGCTTTGCTGACTCATACTTCTGACCACTTCTGGCTGCCCTATGAGGTCTCCCAGGCTTGTGTAAATGAAACACACATTTTGATGCTGTTACCTTCAGGTTGATTTTTGGTCACCCATTTCTGATCAAGTCAATGAAAAGTCAACAACAGAACATATTAAAACCTTGGAATACATGAAGGAGGATATTTTTTTTTCTGGGCATCAAGTTTTGTGCCCTCCTTGTATTGCTCCATCCCATCTTAGCCCCCTTGGAGAATAATATAGACCCTAGGATGGGGGCCCCAGTATCTTCCAAAATGATCATTGCAACTAATGGAGAAGAATCACATACTAAGAACACTTAAAATGTGAGTGTCTGCACATTTCAAGCGTGTGCTAAGTGCCCTCTGAGTATCTCAAAGTTACACCACTTCAGGTGAGGGTTAACTCTGGGCCATGCTACCTAGCTTGTCTCAGGGTAACTTCAGTGTACTCTGTCAGCGTGCCCGTCCTGGGTACCTGCTTCTCCTGTAGCTCCAGCAATTCCTGCCTGCCACGACTTGATCTAAATACAAATTCTGGGGAGGAAGAGTTGTTATACGCCGGTACCGCGGTAAGGAACACGCTGGCCAGGTCTTTGTCCAGAGTGCTTTATTATCATTAGCCTGTTTATGCTCTCTAGGAACACCAGGCAAAAAAAAGGGGAGTTCGCCACGTGAGTCCTCACCGTCTGTCCCAGACGGTAAGCACTACTTATTATCTTGAAGATCGGCCGCTAACTGCCTCATTAGCATCTGATTAACGCCGACACCGGGATTCCTCGGCTGCAGCTTGTGCCAGCATGCGAAGCGCAGCTCCGTTACAGTTTCCTTTTACTTTCTCTTTTCGTCTCCACTCCTCCTCTCACTCTCTGGTGAGGGATCGGGAACCCGTGTCTTCAGGGCCGG